>NW_026512843.1:0-131029 GCF_027579735.1 Bombina bombina
AAGTAATGGATGATCCGTGGACTGGATACACTTAACGAGAAAACATAATTTATGCTTACCTGATAAATGTATTTCTCTTGTAGTGTATCCAGTCCACGGCCCGCCCTATCCTTTTAAGGCAGGTCTAAATTTTAATTAAACTACAGTCACCACTGCACCCTATGGTTTCTCCTTTCTCGGCTTGTTTCGGTCGAATGACTGGATATGGCAGTGAGGGGAGGAGCTATATAGCAGCTCTGCTGTGGGTGATCCTCTTGCAACTTCCTGTTGGGAAGGAGAATATCCCACAAGTAATGGATGATCCGTGGACTGGATACACTACAAGAGAAATAAATTTATCAGGTAAGCATAAATTATGTTTTTATGGAAGGCATCTCTCTGGGATTTCCAGGTTCCTCCCCTTTTTTTTTTTTTTTAGAAAAATCTGTGAGTTCTGCCCCTGTGAAGTCAGCACTATATTCTCTCTCAAAACTAGAGAATGTTTGATTATCGGGCCCATAGAAAGTAATGACGCTCTCTGGGAAACTAAAGCAGACAGTTTTTCAGTTTTAATTTAAATAAAAGACATGCAACGTGTAATCTAATTTGTAAAATAAATACACATAAATATACAAAGTATGAGCCTAATTTGTTAAAGTTACTCAAACTGTGAAGGCATAATCAGAATTTGAAAAATCACAATCCTAAATACACAGCTGTTTAAATGTAATAACATTTAATCTGAATTGTAAATTTATATAAAAAAGAAAGCACAAAGTGTAAATACAGTAGAACTCTCATGTCATGCAGTGCTATATTGCACTGGGCTTGTTTATCCTTCACATACAGAAATGCAGGGAACACCCTTTGGAGAAGCAAAGCAAAATCTACCTTTTGAATATTTCACTAGGGATCTCGCAGTGCTGGAGGATCATTTTAGAATATCTCCCCTGAGTGGAGAGGTGTTGAACATCATGGCCTTAGTGTAAAGAAAGATTATCCCTAAAAATAAATAAATCATATTTCCATTGACTTCAATAGTATGGAACATTCTATTTACAATGGTATTAGTGGGACCAAGGAAATCTACAGCCTTTGTATTTTTTTTGTATTTCTTTTGTTGACATTTAGTGCAGTCAGAAGCTCAAATTCACAAAGATGGCACCTATTAGCTATCAAACTTGTCAAGGATACTTAGTGGAAGAAATGGGTTGCATAGAGCTTTCTTTTTGCCAGATATTTGGAGTTTAAAAGGATGCAGTTAAAAAGAGCCAGCTCTAAACTTTACAAAATTATATTTTTGCATTACAAGCTGTAAAATGTTAATGATATTGTTGATGCATTCTGCAATGCAGGTAGTTCACTGCTGCAACCTTCCATTTCACAAGGGTCCAGAGTATATATTTGTACATTTGTTGTGGTGTGGCCAAGTTTCTTGATAAGACTGGATGAATCTGTAGAAATACTTACAACATGGTTGTGCTGCAGGATAAAATATTAGGTTTTTAGGGTTGTGGTAAATGTTTGTAATGTTTTAAGTGTGACATTTTACAGCCCTTTTAAGATGGCAGCATCCAGCCCTGTACAAGGATTCTCTATTTAAACCTTATACAATCTTGCCTTATGCTGTTTGCTTTGTAGATTTGGAGAGCTAATGCATTTCTCAAACACAATTAGGGAGGCGTTGCTGTCTTGAACAGAACAGTAAGTTAAAGGGACATGAAACCCAAAAATATGCTTCCATGATTCAGCTATATAAGTTTAAACATTTTTCCAATTTAGATGAATTTACAAAAATTACCAATGGCACTACTTGTGTGTAATAGACCTGCCTATATCTTTAATAATGCCAACAAAGTACGGCTAGATGTGAGTGCTTAGTGTATGAATTTAGATACTTAAATATGCAAGAAGAAAGCATACACATAGAAAGCACTCCCAGGTCAAATTGCAAATTAGTTGCAAATAAATATCACTCAGTAAATAATCCAAGGATAGAGTATGGAAATAGGAAGATTCACTAAGTTAAAATATAACTTTTATTGGGTTCATAAAATTAAAATAGGAAAAAACTGATTAACATCACTCTTAATTACCGACTGTAGTATGTGAATAGTTTATATAGCCAATTGTTTGTTAAACTGATCCTTCCAATCAATACCAGGGTGCACAATAATATCACGTACCACTTGGTAATGTGCAACAAAATTAAATAACGTGATACAATAGTATTAATTTGTTTAGCACAACTGGTAGCTTAGAAAGTGAGAGAATAGAATGGATACTGTGTTCCTGTTTAAATAAATAGTTTGATTAATCTTTTTATGGTTATGAGCGATATTGAAATTCAAGTTATGGTGTGACACAACTTTAAACTGAATATGTTAGCTTAGTAAATAACACACAGTTTATATATAGATTTATTTTCCCTATATTGTCATATAGTTAGGGAAATAAATACTGTGTTCCTGTTTAAATAAACAGTTTAATTCAACCGTTTATGGTTGTGAGCGATATTGAGATTCCTGTTATGGTGTAACACAACTTTAAACTGAATATGTTAGCTTAGTAAATAACACACAGTTTATATATAGATTTATTATCCCTATATTGTCATATAGTTAGGGAAATAAATACTGTGTTCTTCTTTAAGTAAACAGTTTAATTTAACCGTTTGTGTTTGTAAGCGATATTGAGATACTTGTTATGGTGTAACACAATTTTAAACTGAATATTCTAGTTTGGTAAATAATCCACAGTTTATATATAGATTTGTTTCCCTATATTGTCGTATGATTAACAGTCCAATTAGAAACGTTATCACAGTATTTATACAGGAATCTCAATATCGCTCACAACCATAAACGGTTGAATTAAACTGTTTATTTAAACAGGAACACAGTATTTATTTCCCTAACTATATGACAATATAGGGAAAATAAATCTATATATAAACTGTGTGTTATTTACCAAGCTAACATATTCAGTTTAAAGTTGTGTCACACCATAACTTGAATTTCAATAAGAACACAGTATTTATTTCCCTAACTATATGACAATATAGGGAAAATAAATCTATATATAAACTGTGTGTTATTTACTAAGCTAACATATTCAGTTTAAAGTTGTGTCACACCATAACTTGAATTTCAATATCGCTCATAACCATAAAAAGATTAATCAAACTATTTATTTAAACAGGAACACAGTATCCATTCTATTCTCTCACTTTCTAAGCTACCAGTTGTGCTAAACAAATTAATACTATTGTATCACGTTATTTAATTTTGTTGCACATTACCAAGTGGTACGTGATATTATTGTGCACCCTGGTATTGATTGGAAGGATCAGTTTAACAAACAATTGGCTATATAAACTATTCACATACTACAGTCGGTACTTAAGAGTGATTTTAATCAGTTTTTTCCTATTTTAATTTTATGAACCCAATAAAAGTTATATTTTAACTTAGTGAATCTTCCTATTTCCATACACTATCCTTGGATTATTTACTGAGTGATATTTATTTGCAACTAATTTGCAATTTGACCTGGGAGTGCTTTCTATGTGTATGCTTTCTTCTTGCATATTTAAGTATCTTTCCAATTTACTTCTATTTTCTGAATTGCTTCATTCTCTTGGCATTCTTTGTTGAAGAAACAGCAATGCACATAGCTGAATCAAAAACATGAAGCATATATGTGCAGCCACCAATCAGCAGCTCCTGAGCCTACCTAGGTATCCTTATCAATAAAGAATAACAAGAGAAGGAAACCAATTAAATAGAGAGAGCATGCATTTCTAAAGCCCTTTAAATTTACTTCTAAAAATATGAAAGAAAATATTGGGTTTTGTGTCCCTTTTTAAAAAAGCACATTTTGTAGTCAATACAAATGTTCATCTGGCATAGAATCCACATAGAAGCTTACAGTAACTTAGTTTTCATACATTGTAGGCTTCACACAGACATTGCATGGTTTCTGAAACTGTTTTTATGAAGTTTGCAAGATGTCAGAGCCCTGAAATGTCAGCTGACTGTGGCATCTAATATACTATAATATTGTAATAGGGAGGGGAAAACATAACAATGTGTCTCTTTATAGTTAAGCCTGAAGAACCCCATCATGGTTCAGAAGTTCATCCTGGAGCCCCAAGTGATGCACCAGATCATCCACCTGTACAGAAAGACCAGGAATCTCACCAAGTCCAGTCTATAAAGGAGGCTGAACCTGCCCATTCAGACCAAAAATAAACACAGTAAAATTTAGTGGGCGCAACAGAGAGCCAAGCAGTAGACAAACCTCCAGTAACGACTATGGGTAAACAACACTGCATGGCTACGTCTGCATTTCCTCTCCTTGTCCTCCTGAATTTCAGAGTTAAGGGATGTGCAATCAACCTATGTGTAAATATCTCACATTGGGAATCAGGCTTCTTGTTTTCAAAAAACAAACTTACAAAACAAGTTAAAAAAATAAAGGGAATGAGGGAAATGCAAAATGCTTAAGGTGACCTCAACAGCTCATAGATGCTGCAGGAGTAGGTTTTCTTTCTCTGCAGTAATATTTTATACAGACCTACATCTTGCATTAGTCTCCTTCTATACAATATTTTAGGCACCTTATCAATGGTTAAATGGTTTGTCCTGTTTTCTAATCCTGTTGTCATTCTCTTGGTGGGAAGATGACTTCAAAGTTTGCACACTGACTAGGCCTAGTCTAGTAATTACTATTTTGGAACATCCATCTAATTTTATTTTAGTTCTAATATTTCTACTGCTATTGGGAAACAAGATTTTAATATTATATGCCCCAAAAATACATTTTATTTGTTGACTATTTGTTAAAGACCCAATTCTACACAGCAAAAGTCCTGACTGTAACCGGAAAAAAAAAAACATTTTGCACTCTCAAATTCCCTTCTGGGAATTTTTATAATAAAGCTTATTGCATATTAAACTCTGTTTGTAAATTTATTTTCAACTCTTTTTTTTTTTTTGTGTTCACACAGCTTTTCCTTTGGGCAAATTATTAAAGAGATAGGAAAGTCAAAATTAAACTTGCATGATTCAGATAGAGCATGTCATTTTAAGACACTTCTAAATTCACTTCTATTTTCAAATGTGCTTTGTTCTCTTAGTATCCCTTGTTAAAAAATGAATATGCACATATCATACACTAGTGGGAGCTGCTGCTAATTGGTGCCTGCACACATTTGTCTCTTGTGATTGGCTAAATGGATATTTTCGGCTTTGTGTCAGTAGTGCAATGCTGTCCCTTCAGCAATGGATAACAAGAGATTGAAGGAAATTTGATAATAGAATTAAATTTGAAAGTTGTTTAAAATTGTATGTTCTATCTGAATCGTAAAAGAAAAATTTGGGGTTTACTATCCCTTTAACTAGTATATGTGCAATATTGAAACCATACTACTAGAGTAATAACATTGAAATGCATATTACATGCAGAACAAAGCCCATGTTCTGACCACAGAGCATATTTAGAGCCACTGGCTGGTATGCTTGCTATTATGCATAATGTGTTGTCAGTGGTTGCGTTTTTTTGTTGTGTTTTTTAAAGTATGTTAAAATAGAATGCAGTTACTGTGAGGATGCCTCATAATAACATTTATGCCCCTAAAATCATTATATTTGGGAAAAGGAGGGGACTTATCCTTTTTGGAGATGACATTAATATGCAGCAGTACCTTTAAAGAAGACGTAGTGTGTTTAGAGTACTATTAAAGATCTTCAAATATTGTTTATATTTGTTGGTTTAAATTAGGAGGACCCATTCTTTTTCCAAAGAACTATACTGCTAAATCATGAAAAACTCTATATTAAGAATAATTGTTGATCGGTCTGCTCTTAAGTTGCAAACTGTTGTCCAGCTTGTAATATTTCTTATTTAGTTTATTTTTAGATGGGTTTTTACCTTGTATACAATGCAGGAAAGAGACTTTGGTTAATTCACATTTCACAAATAGGCTTATTTAACAGGAATTGATGACAAGTGTTATCATGTAATGTTGGTATATAACATTATTTCCATTATGTAACTATATCTACCTTTTTGGAACTATCTGCTTCTCACAATGGTTACTGTTCGCTTATGTACAGTAGAAGTAGCGTTTCTCAATTCCAAGTTTCTTACAAGTAGGAGTTAAATTGTGAAATTAGTTGGATGTGGTATTGCAGATTAGTGAATTCAACACAAAAATGTGTAGCAAATCCTGTTTTCTTTGTGCAGCCCTTTCCTGTTTTTGTACCTATTATGTAACTATCTTGCTGTGACTGCCTAATAAAAATTTACATATACACTATCAGTCTGGATTCCTTCAAATAACTTTCAATATGTATGGTAAAATGCTCTAATTAAATATGTGCAGTAGAACCCTGCCCATACAGTGGGTAGGTGGTAAACCAGAACATAGCCTACTTTTCCCTTGTGAATGAATGATAGCCTAATAACATTTTTACACTATCCTGTATTTTGTGAGCATTATAGCTAGGCCTAAAAAATGCAAAAATAAAATGAATATAAGCATGCTCTAAACATAAGCGTGAATATAAGAAACGCATACATAATTAAAAACTGCTGTAAAGCAGGGCCCTAATTTGTCTCAGTATGTGTTTTCTAGTATAGATGTATGAAAATGTGTGAATTAATTATTTCTTGTCTGATCTTCGTCCCTTAAAGTGAAACGCTAGGATTGACTATTGAAACAATAGTCAATCCTAGTGGTTGTACAGCGCTAGGATTGACTTTCACTTTAACCTCCTGTTAGTTCAACCTGTAACAGGTGTTGCAGGGACTTGTCCTTAGTCTCCTCCTGTCAGGTCATCGTTGTACTCCTTTGTGATATACTCTACTAATGCTTACACTAGATGGTCTCTCTACTGGAAATAGTCTTCTCTGCAGCTTAAGCATTGTAGAGTGGGTGCAGCATAAGGTAAGTGAAACAACATGTTCATAATACACTTGCATAGCCCACAGGCTATAAGCAGGTACATCACAGCCAGGGGACAAGTGCATTTCAGACAGCTCCAGCTAAATTATAGACTATTTAATGTGAGTCTAATGTATGTAGGAGACATTTTATTGAGTATATGGGGACCTCTTTGTGAGTTTACTTTTAATTTACTTTTATTTTTTTTCTGTAGCTTTTTTTTTTTTTTTTTTTTTTTTCACAGTCCCTTTTTTATTTTCTGTGCATACAGTTTTTACTGGTGTTGGAAGCGCACTATCATTCTACACTGAGCGTCGGACCTCTATAGCGCGCATCAGATTTTCAATTTTGCAGTCAGATCTGTGGTTTTTCACTTTGTTTTACAATAGTGAGCAACGGGTTTCGAGCAGCTATTTTAATATGGCCCATGCCACTGAGTCGCGCGTCCGATACCAGTTAGCGCACACACATTTCTCTATATAGGTGGCGGTTGGCATCACAGGGGTTAACATTCCCAAAGTGTTATTTCCCCCCACCCCCATTCTTCGTCTTAACTGCCTTGGATTCACAAAGGGGGACATTATCACTTATTTCTCGGATTTTACCATTAAAATCCCTATTACGTACCTTCCAAATTAACTATTTACTGTTGTAATTGTTTTATTTGCACACTAAGGTTGAATTGGTGTTTTTTTTCCACACAGGTGGTTAGAGTCCACGGTCCATTACTCATGGGACTTACTCTTCCCTGCCACTAGGAGGAGGCAAAGATTCCCAAACCCCATGAGCGCTATAAAACCGTCCCACCTTACTGGACGCTAATCTTGTTTTTACCTCCACTGGAGGAAGGTGAAGAATGAAGAGGTGCATGTTATTCTTCATTGAGAGGGGTTCTTAGACTGAGTTGAGGTCCATTTCCCCTAAGATTGCAGTGTTTGTTGGAGGGATGTATTGGAAGTATGGGTAGTGTGATATTTTTCACCTCATGGGAATTGGTCACAAGCCTTCTACAGGTGTCATGGGGATCTGTCCTGGTCATCGATATACTCCTATTCCATATCTAAAAAGAGAGAAGCGCTCAACCTGAGAACGAACAATAGCATAATAGCTTGTTCTATGGCTAGTTACCACCCAAGAAGCAGCCTCTTTTTGCTGTTTCTCTCGTTCAGAGAGGGATTGCCTGGTATTTCGGGGCTGGACTGTACTGTGATGTCAGGATCAGACTGATATGCTTCAGGAAAGTTCTTCTCTGTGAAAGGCACATATTGAGCAAAAAGAGGCTGCTTCTTGGGTGGTAACTAGCCATAGAACAAGCTATTATGCTACTGTTCATTCCCAGGTTGAGCGCTTCTCTCTTTATTCAAATTATGACACTTAGGGAAGTCTCCCTAAGTGTGATGTGGGAATCCAGATGTGGACCCGTTGCTCAGTGTTCCTAGAAGGATATGGCTGCACCTCACTGACGAGGCCCACAATAGGCCGAAACGTACGTCTCGGGTTTTGCTGTTTCTCTCGTTCAGAGAGGGATTGCCTGGTATTTCGGGACTGTACTGTGAAGTCAGGATCAGACTGATATGCTTCAAGAAAGTTCTTCTCTGTGAAAGGCACATATTGAGAAAAAAGAGGCTGCTTATTTGGGTGGTAACTAGCCATAGAACAAGCTATTATGCTACTGTTCGTTCCTAGGTTGAGCGCTTCTCTCTTTTTATTTATCCTATTCCATATCCTCTGCTGTTATGTTTCAGCACTGGTTTGGCTTTCTACTGGTTTCTTCCAGTATTTGAGTGTCTATTGGTAAGTACTATCCTTTTTAGGTTATTTGAATATATAGAGAGATCAAATAAGTACTCACTGGACTTCAGACATATTGATGAACATTTATTAGTAACGTTTCGTCTCTGGAAGGGACACTGCTCTCCCGAAATCGTAACTAATAAATGTTCATCAACGTTTATTAGTTACCGTTTCAGGAGAGCACAGTGTCTCTTCCTGAGACAAAAAGTTACTTGTAAATGTTCATCAAGATGTATGAAGTCCAGTGAGTGCTTATTTGACCTGTCTGCAAAAAATTACAGCATCCTGGCAGATGGATTAAGCTGGTGATAGTGCATCTCTTTTTAGCTTAGTGCGCCATCTGGATGTTGGGCGTGGAGTCTGTCAGTCTCCTGTTGCATTTCTTTTGTCGGAAGATTACTTCAGAAAACTTCAGGACAGTCTCCCCAAAACAGTTCAAGATGTGCTTAGTGCCAAGGGAGGTCACACTAAATACAGACTTTTGCCTGAAGGAGCTATTTGGTTCTGAAAATTGTGATGTTTTTTTAATATTTTGTGTACATATTTTCTGTTTATCTTAATAAAGAGGCTGAAAAATAAATATGAATGGTGATTTAAACTTTTCTAAAACAACAAATCTAATGGTGGCCTAAGACTTTTGCACAGTACTGTGTATTACTATATAACGAAGTATATTTATGCACATTACTACTTTTGTAGTTTTCTGCTGTTATAGAGCTTTTTGATTCTGTCCCTAAATTTACTTAAATATGTTTATTGTAAACAGGCTGAGCTTTTACCTCCAGCACAAGTATGCAACACATGTTTTAATGTTTTTATACATTATGACCAGTGTAATGCTGCTTCTGCTTTGAAAGGTGTTACTGCTCTTTTTGTTTGTTCCTTACAAGGGAGTTCTACAGAATTTGCTCTGAAATATTGGCAGCTATGCCGCATTCAAGTAAGCGTAAAAGGCCAGTTCATATTTTACCTTCTAGTTATTGGCCTTTTGAGGTTTATGTTTCTGTTCATGGTTTTGCTGAGTCGCCAGAGGCAGAGCTTTTCTCTGATGATCAGGGGTCTTCCTCTGATCATGTATCAGTTATCCTCCCTTTTTTTGGTTTTTTTTGTTAGGTAAACGTATTCGTTCACTTTTAAAAAAGATGTTGCCTTTTTTTGGGGTTTGAGATCCAAAGGGTAACTGAAGATAATTTGTAAGATTTTGTTTGTTAACCTATGGTTAAATCTTAAAAAAAGGAAGTTAATACAGGCGCTGCCCACAATAAAAGTTCAATAAATATTGTATAAAACTAATAAAACAGATTTCATATATCTCTGAGTAAGTATATAAAAGCGTGCATAATATACCTCTTGAATACTAGACCAGCGACTATATATTTAATCGCCGTTCAAGGATAACACACAACTAAAAATATAACATCAACCATAAAAATATAAATATATAAAGAAATCTTACAGTTCCATAGCTGCACTAGAACAATCAAAAAAATGTTCCAAAAGGGCTGAATAACAGTTCTTTGTATAACGATTATTGAATGGCTGCTCCTTAAAAAAGTCCCATCAGGCAGGTAGGAGGTGTCAATTGTCACTCTTGAAAAAGTTCCTGTGTGGAACGAAACGTACGTCGAGTGGGCATACATAGTGTGCAGCATCAGGCTCCGTGAGGCCATTGTTAATGTTTGTAATTGAACACGCAAACACTAAGTGGGCTGAGGACCTTCGAACATTTTTTACACATTGAACTACTGGTATATAATAGACTCTAAGGGGGACCCGGTATACTACGGTTAAGTAGTGGTCCTAATGTGGAGGTGGATTTAACATAGATTTGGACGGCTTTACACACAATCTCGCTACACCTATAGCGAGTAGGCCTAAAAAGTCAGACGCATCGGATTGGTCCAACTGAACACACCCCTCTCCAGCCGGGTCACTGACGCTCCATCTTGGAAATAGTGGTATCGGAGCTGCAAACGCCGTAACTGGGGACAGTATCAAGCTTCAACTATATACGGCTTGTATATGCTTTTTATATTGTGAGTGTGATTCTTGTTATATGTAAACATTTAATCTGCATTTAGATGCGATGGGCGCTTCTGTTTTCTTTCATGTAATTGGCAAGAGTCCATGAGCTAGTGACATATGGGATATACAATCCTACCAGGAGGGGCAAAGTTTCCCAAACCTCACAATGCCTATAAATACACCCCTCACCACACCCACAATTCAGTTTTACAAACTTTGCCTCCTATGGAGGTGGTGAAGTAAGTTTGTGCTAAGATTTCTACGTTGATATGCGCTTCTCAGCATTGTTGAAGCCCGATTCCTCTCAGAGTACAGCGAATGTCAGAGGGACGTGAAGGGAGTATCACCTATTGAATACAATGATTTCCCTAACGGGGGTCTTTTTCATGGTTTCTCTGTTATCGGTCGTAGAGATTCATCTCCTACCTCCCTTTTCAGATCGACGATATACTCTCAAATTTACCATTACCTCTACTAAAGAACTGTTTTAGTACTGGTTTGGCTATCTGCTATATGTGGATGGGTGTCTTTTGGTAAGTATGTTTTTATTACTTAAGACACTCTCAGCTATGGTTTGGCACTTTATGCAAATTATATAAAGTTCTAAATATATGTATTGTACTTATATTTGCCATGAGTCAGGTTCATGTATTTCCTTCTGCAGGCTGTCAGTTTCATATTTGGGAATATAAACACTTTAAGAAATTTGTTTCTTACCTGGGGTTTAGTCTTTTTTCAATTTTGACCACTTTTGCATTTGCGGGTATTAGGCCCGCGGGTGAGTCAAATGTTAGACTTTATTGCGTCATTTTTGGCGCTGGAAATTACATTTTTGACGCCACTTTGTCTTTTCCGGCGTCATACGTGACGTTGAGACCTTTCACACGGCGGCGTCATTAGTGACGCAAGTGTGTCATTTCCGGTCATTTTTGGCGCCAAAAAAGTTTACGTTATGTTGTGCGTCATACTTGCCGCCAAATTTTTTTCATTATTTCAATACCCCATTCATGTTTGCCTCCTGCTTTCTTCTCTATCAAGAGGCCTATGCTTTTGCATTTTTTCCAATTCCTGAAACTGTCATTTAAGGAAAAAGATAATTTTGCTTTATATGTTGTTTTTTCTTTTACATTGAGCAAGATGTCCCAATCCGATCCTGTCTCTGAAGTTTCTGCTGGAACATTGCTGTCTGACATCGGTTCTACCAAAGCTAAGTGCATTTGTTGCAAAATTGTAGAAATTATTCCACCGAATGTCATTTGTAATAGTTGTCATGATAAACTTTTACATGCAGATAGTGTTTCTATCAGTAATAGTACATTGCCAGTTGCAGTTCCTTCAACTTCTAATGTGCATGATATACCTGTACATTTTAAAGAATTTGTTTCTGAATCTATTATGAAGGCTTTGTCTGCATTTCCACCTTCTAATAAACGTAAAAGGTCTTTTAAAACTTCTCATTTAGCTGATGAAATTTCAAATGACCAACAACATAATAATGCATCCTCTTCTGCTGAGGATCTATCTGAAACAGAAGATCCTTCCTCAGATATTGACACTGACAAATCTACTTATTTATTTAAAATAGAGTGTATGCGTTCTTTATTAAAAGAAGTGTTAATTACTTTGGATATTGAGGTAACCAGTCCTATTGACGTTCAGTCTAATAAACGTTTAAATGCTGTTTTTAAACCTCCTGTGGTTTCCCCAGGTGTTTTTCCCATTCCTGAGGCTATTTCTGATATGATTTCTAGGGAATGGAATAAGCCAGGTACTTCCTTTGTTCCTTCTTCAAGGTTTAAGAGATTGTATCCTTTACCAGCAAAATCTATAGAGTTTTGGGAAAAGATCCCCAAAGTTGATGGGGCTATTTCTACTCTTGCTAAACGTACCACTATTCCTATGGAAGATAGCACTTCCTTTAAGGATCCTTTAGATAGTAAGCTTGAATCTTATCTAAGGAAGGCATATTTATATTCAGGTCATCTTCTCAGACCTGCTATTTCTTTGGGTGATGTTGCGGCTGCATCAACTTTCTGGTTGGAAAATTTAGCGGAAAATTTAGCGCAACATGAATTGGATTCTGACATATCTAGCATTGTTCGCTTACTGCAACATGCTAATCATTTTATTTGTGATGCCATTTTTTATATCAAAATTGATGTTAGATCCATGTCTTTAGCTGTATTAGCTAGAAGAGCTTTGTGGCTTAAATCTTGGAATGCTGATATGACATCTAAATCTAGATTACTATCTCTTTCTTTCCAAGGTAATAATTTATTTGGTTCTCAGTTGGATTCTATTATTTCAACTATCACTGGAGGAAAAGGAGTTTTTTTGCCTCAGGGTAAAAAACCTAAGGGTAAATCTAAGGCTTCTAACCGTTTTCATTCCTTTCGTCAGAATAAGGAACAAAAACTCAATCCTCCTCCCAAGGAATCTGCTTCCAGTTGGAAGCCTTCCTCAAATTGGAATAAATCCAAGCCATTTAGGAAACCAAAGTCTGCCCCTAAGTCTGCATGAAGGTGCGGCCCTCATTCCAGCTCAGCTGGTAGGGGGCAGATTAAGATTTTTCAAGGATTTTTGGATAAAATCTGTCCAAAATCATTGGATTCAGAGCATTGTCTCTCAAGGGTATCGAATAGGATTCAAAGTAAGACCTCCTGTGAGAAGATTTTTTTCTCTCACACATTCCTGTAAATCCAGTAAAAGCTCAGGCTTTTCTGAAGTGTTTCAGACCTGGAGTCTTCAGGGGTAATCATGCCAGTTCCTGTTCAGGAACAAGGTTTGGGGTTTTATTCAAACCTATTCATTGTACCAACGAAAGAAAATTTGTTCAGACCAGTTCTGGATCTGAAAATTTTGAATCGTTATGTAAGAGTACCAACTTTCAAGATGGTGACTATAAGGACTATTCTGCCTTTTGTTCAGCAAGGACATTATATGTCCACAATAGACTTACAGGATGCATACCTTCATATTCCGATTCATCCAGAACACTATCAGTTTCTGAGATTCTCTTTTCTAGACAAGCATTACCAATTTGTTGCTCTTCCATTTGGCCTAGCAACAGCTCCAAGAATCTTTTCAAAGGTTCTGGGTGCCCTACTATCTGTAATCAGAGAACAGGGCATTGCAGTGTTTCCTTATTTGGACGATATCTTTGTACTAGCTCCGTCTTTACATACTGCAGAATCTCACACAAATCAACTAGTGTTGTTTCTTCGGAAACATGGTTGGAGGATCAATTTACCAAAAAGTTTCTTGATTCCTCAGACAAGGGTCACCTTTTTAGGTTTCCAGATAGATTCAGTGTCCATGACTCTGTCTCTAACAGACAAGACGTTTAAAATTGGTTGCAGCCTGCCGGCGCCTTCAGTCTGTTATTCCCTTTAGTGGCTATGTGCATGGAAGTTTTAGGTCTCATGACTGCAGCATCGGACGCAATCCCCTTTGCTCGTTTTCACATGAGATCTCTACAGCTTTGTATGCTGAATCAATGGTGCAGGGATTATACAAAGATATCACAATTAATATAATTGAATCCCAATGTACGACACTCTCTGACATGGTGGATAGATCACCATCGTTTGGTTTAAGGGGCTTCTTTTGTTCGCCCAACCTGGACTGTGATCACAACAGATGCGAGTCTTTCAGGTTGGGGAGCCGTTTGGGGGTCTCTGACAGCACAAGGGGTTTGGAAATCTCAAGAGGCGAGATTACCAATAAATATTTTAGAACTCCGTGCAATTCTCAGGGCTCTTCCGTTCTGGCCTCTACTAAAGAGAGAGTCGTTCATTTGTTTTCAGACGGACAATGTCACAACTGTGGCTTATGTCAATCATCAGGGTGGGACTCACAGTCCCCAAGCTATGAAAGAAGTATCTCAGATACTTGCTTGGGCGGAATCCAGCTCCTGTCTAATCTCTGCGGTGCATATCCCAGGTGTAGACAATTGGGAGGTGGATTATCTCAGCCGCCAGACTTTACATCCAGGGGAGTGGTCTCTCCATCCAGATGTTTTTTCTCAGATTGTTCAGATGTGGGGGCTTCCAGAGATAGATCTCATGGCCTCTCATCTAAACAAGAAACTTCCCAGATACCTGTCCAGGTCCAGGGATGTTCAGGCGGAAGCAGTGGATGCGCTGACACTTCCTTGGTGTTATCAACCTGCTTACATCTTCTCGCCTCTAGTTCTTCTTCCAAGAGTGATTTCCAAAATCATCATGGAACAGTCTTTTGTGTTGCTGGTGGCTCCAGCATGGCCACACAGGTTTTGGTATGCGGATCTGGTTCGGATGTCCAGTTGCCTGCCTTGGCCACTTCCGTTACGGCCGGAACCTACTATCTCAAGGTCCGTTTTTCCATCAGGATCTCAAATCATTAAATTTGAAGGTATGGAAATTGAACGCTTAGTTCTAAGTCATAGAGGTTTCTCTGATTCAGTGATTAATACTATGTTACAAGCTCGTAAATCTGTCTCTAGGAAGATTTATTATAGAGTTTGGAAGGCTTACATTTCATGGTGTCCTTCTCATAAATTCTTCTGGCATTCTTTTAGAATTCCTAGAATTTTGCAGTTTCTTCAGGATGGTCTGGATAAGGGTTTGTCTGCAAGTTCCTTGAAAGGACAAATCTCCGCTCTTTCTGTTTTATTTCACAGAAAAATTGCTATACTTCCTGATATACACTGTTTTGTACAGGCTTTAGTTCGTATTAAGCCTGTCATTAAGTCAATTTCTCCTCCTTGGAGTCTTAATTTGGTTCTGAGGGCTTTACAGGCTCCTCCATTTGAACCTATGCATTCTTTGGACATTAAACTACTTTCCTGGAAAGTGTTGTTCCTTTTGGCTATCTCTTCTGCTAGAAGAGTTTCTGAGCTATCTGCTCTTTCTTGTGAGTCTCCTTTTCTGATTTTTCATCAGGATAAGGCAGTTTTGCGGACTTTTTTTCAATTTTTACCTAAGGTTGTGAATTCTAACAACATTAGTAGAGAAATTGTTGTCCCTTCTTTATGTCCTAATCCCAAGAATTCTTTGGAGAGATCCTTACATTCTTTGGATGTGGTAAGAGCTTTGAAATATTATGTGGAAGCTACTAAAAATTTCAGGAAGACTTCTAGTCTATTTGTTTTATTTTCTGGTCCTAGGAAAACTTCAGAAAGCTTCTGCTGTTTCCTTGCCTTCTTGGTTGAAACTTTTGATTCATCAAGATTATTTGGAGTCGGGTCAAACCCCGCCTCAGAGAATTACAGCTCATTCTACTAGATCAGTCTCTACTTCATGGGCTTTTAAGAATGAAGCTTCAGTCGATCAGATTTGCAAAGCAGCCACTTGGTCCTCTTTGCATACATTTACTAAATTCTACCATTTTGATGTATTTGCTTCTTCGGAAGCAGTTTTTGGTAGAAAAGTTCTTCAGGCAGCTGTTTCAGTTTGATTCTTCTGCTTTTTGATTTAAGTTTTTTTTCTTTTAAAAGTGAAAATAAACTTATTTTTGGGTTGTGGATTATTTTCTCAGCGGAATATGGCTGTTTTTGTTTTAGTCCCTCCCTCTCTAGTGACGCTTGAGTGGAAGACTCCACATCTTGGGTATTGATATCCCATATGTCACTAGCTCATGGACTCTTGCCAATTACATGAAAGAAAACAAATTTTATGTAAGAACTTACCTAATAAATTCATTTCTTTCATATTGGCAAGAGTCCATGAGGCCCACCCTTTTTTATGGTGGTTATGATTTTTTGTATAAAGCACAATTATTTCCAAATTTCCTTTGTTGATGCTTTCTACTCCTTTCTTTTTCACCCCACTGCTTGGCTATTCGTTAAACTGAATTGTGGGTGTGGTGAGGGGTGTATTTATAGGCATTTTGAGGTTTGGGAAACTTTGCCCCTCCTGGTAGGATTGTATATCCCATATGTCACTAGCTCATGGACTCTTGCCAATATGAAAGAAATGAATTTATCAGGTAAGTTCTTACATAAATTATGGTTTTTTTTTATGGTTAAATCTTCTGACGTTTTTTCCTGTCCTTGATGCTCTCTCTGAGATAATCACTAGGAATGGTCTAAATCAGGCATTCCCTTTTATTACTTCTGCAAGAATATATGTATTTTTTACTGGCTTTTAATTTTAACTTTGGGATGGGGTTATTTCTACTTTGGCTAAGCATACTCCTATTCCTTTGGAAGTTAGTTTTTTTTCTTTCTTTTAAGACCCATAGGAAGTTGTCTTTCTTCCATAGCAGGTTTTAGTCCATCAGCCACTTTTACTGGTGTGACTGCTGTTTCTTTCTGAGCAGTTTTCTGTTGATTCTGCTAATATAGATTTTTAAAAAAATTTTAACAGTCTTTGGCAGTAATTTCCAATAGGTCTTTTTGGTTAAAGTCTTGGTCTGCTGATTAGGTTTCTAAATCCAGGCTTTTATCTCTCTTTTCAGGTAAATATGTTGTTTGCTTCTGGTTTGGATTCTTTTATCGCTACTGTGACTAAAGGAAAATAAGCTTTCTCTTACTTGGTGTATTCAGTCCACAGATTCATCCTTACTTGTGGGATATTCTCAATCCCTACAGGAAGTGGCAAAGAGAGCACACAGCAAAGCTGTCCATACAGCTCCCCTCAGGCTCCGCCCCCCCCCAGTCATTCTCTTTGCCGCTTTAACAAGTAGCATCTCCACGGGAGGGTAAAGAGTATGTGGTGTTAGATTTGTAGTTTTTATTTCTTCAATCAAGAGTTTGTTATTTTAAAATAGTGCCGGTTTGTACTATTTACTCTGAGGCAGAAAGTGATGAAGATTTCTGCTGAGAGGAAAAAGATTTTAGCATGTTGTAACTAAAATCCATTGCTGTTCCCACACAGGACTGTTGAGTACAGGAGAACTTCAGTTGGGGGGAACAGTTTGCAGGCTTATACTGCTTAAGGTATGTTCAGTCATTTTTTCTAACAAGACCTGGTAGTGCTAGAAGACTGACAGATATCACATGAGGGAAGGTAAGCCATTTTCTGAGACACAGTATAGAATGATGGCTTCAGTTAAGGGCTTTAATACTGACAGACACTTTGATGGGCTAAATCAATTACTTTATTAAGGTAATCTTATGTTTATTAAGCGTTTTTAAACGTTGGAAACACTTTGTGGGGACTTTTTTACGCCTGGCATTTTATAAGACAGCTAATTTGACTCAGAAAGGCCCCATAACTCTGGAGTAAGGAAGGAGGGGGCCTCATTTTCGCGCCTCAATTGCGCAGTTGATTTGCAACACAGCTCCACGCAGCTTCATGTGCAGAGCCTTTAGAGTACAGGAGGACTTCAGGGAGGCTTAATTTACACCTGCAAATAACCCTAAAGGAAGGTAAAGCCACAGCAAAGACTTTGGCATAGTACTGTAGTGGGTTAAACCGGGTATTTACTTCATTTTGCTCCGGTTTGGGCATTAAGGGGTTAAACGATTTGAAACCTTGTGTGCAATCATTTCAAGGCATTAGGATCATGTGGTGAAAATTTCATTACGATCGGATGTTTTTTGATGATTTGGTAAAAAAGTGTGTGCCTTTTTATTATTTAAAGAGACGGTAACGTTTTTTCAAAAAGTATTTTTTTTCAATATTTTAGTGTTGTCTGATTCTGTCAAACATGTCTGAGCCTTCAGATAGACCTTGTTCTTTATGTTCAAAAGCCATGGCAGTACCCCCATTGCATTTATGTTTAAAGTGTGCAAAAACATCTAAGCATTTTAAAGATCATCCAGTGACAATTAAAAATGCTGCCCAAGATGATTCCTTAACGGAGGATAATGAGGATAGTCCTTCTTCCTCCCCCCACGTGTCTACACCAGTTACGCCCGCGCAAGCGATGCCTAATACCTCTAGCGCATTGGCCCCTATTACTTTACAGCAATTAGCAGCAGTAATGGATAATTCCCTTGCAAACTGCCAGTTTTTCCAAGAAAGCGCGATAGCTCAGTTTTAAATACAGAGGATGAGCAATCTGAAGCTTTGGATAATTTATCTGTAGTACCCTCACAAAACTCAGAGGTAGCAGTGAGGGAAGGGCTGTCTGAGGGAGAAATTTCTGACACAGGAAAAGTTTCTCAGCAGGCAGAGTCAGATTCCTTAGCGTTTAAATTTAAGCTGGAACACCTCCGCTTCCTGCTTAAGGAGGCTTTAGCTACGCTGGATGATTGTGACCCCATGGTGGTCCCTGAAAAATTGTGTAAAATGGACAGATATTTAGAGGTCCCTGTATACACTGAGGCATTTCCGATCCCAAAGAGGGTGGCGGATATTGTGACTAAGGAGTGGGAGAGACCAGGTGTACCCTTTGTTCCCCCACCTATCTTTAAGAAAATGTTCCCCATAAACGACCCTAGGCGGGACGCGTGGCAGACGGTCCCTAAGGTAGAGGGGGCTGTTTCAACACTGGCTAAGCGTACAACTATACCAATAGAGGACAGTTGTGCTTTCAAAGATCCTATGGATAAAAAATTGGAAGGATTGCTGAAGAAAATTTTTGTTCAGCAAGGTTTTCTGCTTCAACCAATTGCCTGCATTATCCCGGTAACTACTGCAGCGGCTTCTTGGTTCGAGGCCCTGGAGGAGTCGCTCCAGAGGGAGACTTCATACGATGAGGTCATGGATAGAATTCACGCTTTAAAGCTGGCTAATTCTTTTATCACTGATGCCGCTCTCCAATTAGCCAAACTAGCGGTGAAAAACTCAGGTTTTGCCAACATGGCGCGAAGAGCGCTTTGGCTCAAATCGTGGTCGGCGGATGTGTCGTCCAAAACAAAACTGTTAAATATTCCCTTCAAGGGGAAAACCCTTTTCGGCCCAGAGCTGAAAGAAATTATTTCAGATATCACTGGAGGCAAGGGCCATGCCCTTCCACAAGATAGGCCAAAAACAAGGCTAATTTCAGGAGCGGACCTGCTGCAACCTCTGCTGCCGCAAAGCAAGATAATGCTTCCCAGCCCAAAGCAACCTGGAAACCCTTGCAGGGCTGGAATAAGGGTAAACAGGCCAAGAAGCCTGCTCCTGCTACCAAGACAGCATGAAGGGGTAGCCCCCGATCCGGGATCGGATCTGGTAGGGGGCAGACTTTCTCTCTTTGCTCAGGCTTGGGCAAGTGACGTTCCGGATCCCTGGGCATTAGAAATAGTTGCTCAGGGGTATCTTCTAGAATTCAAGGACTCTCCCCCAAGGGGAAGGTTCCACATTTCTCGTTTGTCTTCAGACCAAACAAAGAAACAGGTGTTCTTACGCTGTGTAGAAGATCTACTAAAAATGGGAGTGATACACCCAGTTCCAATTGCAGAACAAGGACTGGGCTTTTACTCAAACCTGTTCGTAGTTCCCAAAAAGGAAGGAACTTTCAGGCCAATCCTGGATCTAAAAATTCTAAATAAATTCCTCAGAGTTCCGTCTTTCAAGATGGAAACCATTCGGACAATCTTGCCGATGATCCAGGAAGGTCAATATATGACTACCGTGGATCTAAAGGATGCGTACCTACATATACCTATCCACAAAGATCACCATCAGTTCCTAAGGTTCGCCTTTCTGGACAAACATTACCAGTTCGTGGCTCTTCCTTTCGGGTTGGCCACCGCTCCCAGAATTTTCACAAAGGTGCTAGGGTCCCTTCTGGCGGTACTAAGACCGCGGGGCATTGCAGTAGCCCCTTACCTAGACGACATCTTAATACAGGTGTCATCCTTTCACAGAGCCAAGGCTCATACGGACATCGTTCTGGCCTTTCTAAGGTCTCACGGGTGGAAGGTGAACGTAGAAAAGAGTTCTCTGTCCCCGCTCACAAGGGTTCCCTTTCTGGTAACATTAATAGACTCAGTAGAAATGAAAATCTTTCTGACAGAGGTAAGGAAGTCAAAACTGTTGAATACTTGCCGAGTTCTTCATTCCATTCCTCAGCCTTCCATGGCTCAGTGCATGGAAGTAATTGGTTTAATGGTTGCGGCAATGGACGTAGTCCCTTTCGCCCGAATCCATCTCAGACCACTGCAACTGTGCATGCTCAAACAGTGGAATGGAGATTACGCAGATTTATCTCCTCAAATTCAAATGGACCAAAAAACCAGAGACTCTCTTCTCTGGTGGTTGTCTCAAGATCACCTGTCTCAGGGAATGAGTTTCCGCAGACCGGAGTGGATCATTGTCACGACCGATGCCTTTCTGGTAGGCTGGGGTGCGGTCTGGAACTCCCTGAAGGCTCAGGGACTATGGTCTCGGGAAGAATCTCTTCTCCCGATAAACATTTTGGAGCTGAGAGCGATATTCAGTACGCTCCAGGCGTGGCCTCAACTAGCAGAGGCCAAATTCATCAGATTTCAGTCGGACAACATCACGACTGTAGCGTACATCAATCATCAGGGGGGAACAAAGAGTTCCCTAGCGATGAAGGAAGTATCCAAGATTATCAAATGGGCGGAGGATCACTCCTGCCATCTATCTGCAATTCACATCCCAGGAGTAGACAACTGGGAGGCGGATTTTCTAAGTCGTCAGACTTTCCATCCGGGGGAGTGGGAACTCCACCCAGAGGTTTTTGCTCGGCTAATTCAGCTTTGGGACATTCCAGAGTTGGATCTGATGGCGTCCCGTCAGAACACCAAACTTCCCCTTTACGGATCCAGATCCAGGGATCCCAATACGGCATTGATAGATGCATTAATAGCGCCTTGGTCATTCAGTCTAGCTTATATCTTTCCACCGTTTCCTCTTCTCCCTCGGCTAATAGCCAGAATCAAACAGGAGAAGGCTTTGGTAATTCTGATAGCGCCTGCGTGGCCACGCAGGACTTAGTATGCAGACCTAGTGGGCATGTCATCGGTCCCACCATGGAAACTGCCATCGAGACAGGATCTTCTAATCCAAGGTCATTTCAAGCATCCAAATCTAGTTTCTCTGCAACTGACTGCTTGGAGATTGAACGCTTAATCCTAGCTAAGCGGGGTTTCTCTGAATCAGTTATAGATACTCTGATACAGGCCAGAAAGCCTGTCACCAGGAAAATTTACCATAAGATATGGCGGAAATATCTTTGTTGGTGTGAATCCAAGGGTTACTCATGGAGTAAAGTTAGGATTCCAAGGATATTGTCTTTTCTCCAAGAAGGTTTGGAGAAAGGTCTGTCAGCTAGTTCCTTAAAGGGACAGATATCTGCTCTGTCTATTCTGTTACACAAGCGTCTGGCAGCTGTACCAGACGTTCAGGCGTTTGCACAGGCCTTAGTTAGAATCAAGCCTGTCTACAGACCTGTGGCTCCTCCATGGAGTCTAAATTTAGTTTTTTTTTTTTTTTTATTGAAGAAACACAGGTGCAGTTAATAAAGTGCGAATATAGACATGTCAAGTCACAACAACATTGCGTTTCATACCATGGATTAAATACCACATATAGATTGATTAACAATACAGTATCCGTAATGATACACTTATAACAAAAAATACTTAGCCGAACAGCAACAATTTTTTTTTTCCCTAAAGTATAGCACATATGCAATCTGCCCGTTTAGAGGTCAAAACATTATGATAGCGTGGACTAATCCATACAATAAGGATTATATCATAGTTAGTTGCTGGTTATCTCATATTGTACCTGCGTTTCCTAGTTTTTAATTTTTTTCCCCTTTGTTATTATTTTCATATAATACATGCTCATCCTGTTCTAAATCCAAAAAAATTTCAAACAACCCTCACATAGAAGACACAGCTTCTCCTTTGGTTATAATCTATACTGGGGACGCAGCTCCCCTTGTCTTACATACATGATAATAGTAACAAACTAAACAGTAGAATAAATATCCTTCTACCTAATCATCTGCATGTTTCACCTTTAATCATAATACAACTCTTCCTTCATTTCCATATCTTCTTACCAATGATATTCCATTCCTCCACAATTATATTTATTAGATGCTAAACCCTACAAAAAAAAAAAAAAAAACCCAGCAACTAAAAACACAATCTCTGGCAGCCAAGCCGCTCCGGCACAAAGTCTACGGATTACTCATATCCAGTGAGGGGGAGCCGCCTCCTCTGCTACCATCGTTAACAGGAAAGGCATGTTTTTTAAGGGAGCCATAAATTGGATCTGTTCTACCCTGGGCCAAGCTAAAATTACTCTCTTCCATTTATTGATAAACATTCTGCACACTCTTTCTGAGGCCCACACTAAATGTTGTCTTTCTATGCACATTTGCATTTTTATATTGTCTATAAACTCCGGTAGACTGGGCGCTACAGGGGATCTCCATTTCAGGAAGATCAGGAATCTGGCCTCTAAAATAGCCATATTTATTAGCTGTCTATCTGCTTTCGAGCCACCATCATCTTTCAAGAGGAGAATATTACTCCACTGTAAAGAGCATTTTTCTTGCATATATCTATTAATCCAATACTGAATTTTGCTCAAAAATTGTCTGATTTTTGGGCATTCCCATAGACAGTGGCTCAAATCTGCCCTTTCTCTGTTACATTTGAAACAATTTCATTTGTCCCCCACCTGTGACCATTTCCTGATCCTCATCGGTGTTAAATAGAAATTATTTATTAGTTTGATTTGAGATTCCTTCCAACTCACTAGTACTGTCGCCCCCTCTGCTAACTTAAAACTCTTTTCTATTTCCTCTACCTGGGAAACAATGTGGTTTTTCCTAAGTGCCTCTTCTATTTTATTCAAATGTTCTTTCCCAGAAATAGTTTGTAATAATCCATACCAATAAGATATGGCCCTTTTGCCCGCACTATATAATTTCACTCCTGAGTCAATTCCCGGGTCCCATACCATCCTCTGCGATTTCAACAGCTTTGTTAAATAACTTCTAACCTGCAAATATGCAAAGAAGAGTTTTGCCGACAAGTGGTATTGGTTAGCCAATCTCTCATATACCTGTACCACTTGCCCATCTGGCTCTAATAATTGTGCAAAATAAATTATCCCTTTCAATTTCCACTCTCTGAAGACCGGATTATTTATCCCAGGCAGAAAGTCCGGTGTGCCGACAATCGGTAGAAATTTAGTTAAGCAGAATTCTTGGCCTAAAAGGCCACAATACACCTGCCATGCCCGTACCACATTTAAAAAGGTTAATAGGGAGCAGACATTACTCTGTAATTTCCCATACGGATAGTGTAAAATTGCTTTAAGGTCAAAAGGCTTAACCATTTCTGATTCTAACTCGAAATACGTCACATAATTAGCCTCCGTGAGCCAGTCTATACCGAACTTAACTATTGAAACGATGTTATATTTAACAATATTCGGTAATGCAAAGCCACCAAATTTTTTATTCTGTGTGAGTTTGTCCAATGCTATTCGCGGCCTTTTTTTACCCCATATAAAAAGAGTACAGGCTCTATTATACCTTCTGACATCTTGTCTGGTAATGAACAGTGGTAAATTTTGCATTAAAAACAATAGTTTCGGGAAAACGATTGTTTTGATCAGCATAATCATGGCCGATATCGATAGATAGTGAATATTCCACTTTCCTAGCTTCCCATCAATATTCTCAAAGAACTCTGCATAATTAAGATGGTACCAGTCTTTAGGGTTACTCCCTATTTTTATTCCCAGATAATTAAGGGCCTTCACTTCCCTTAGCCCATGATTACGTATACTAGATGATGTTTTGTTAACCCACAATAGCTCAGACTTCTGTGCATTAATTTTGTATCCCGTAAAAAGACTATAATTATTAATCATCTCTAAGCTTTTGGGGATACTAACCCTAGTATCCTGTAAAAATAACATAAGATCATCTGCATAGAGCGAAACCAGAAATTTTTGACCTCCAATTCCCATCCCCTCGACTTCCTGTCTTAGTATAATCGCAAGCGGTTCCAGGGCAATGTCAAACAGGAGCGGAGATAACGGGCAACCTTGCCTAGTCCCTCTTTGTAATGTTATATGTTGGGATAGTTCACCATTTACCAATAATTGGGATCTTGGACAGCTATAAATCCTTTTAATCATAGCCATCATATTCCCCACAAAACCGAATTCCCTAAGAGCTGTAAATAGGTGCTCCCATACGATGGCATCAAACGCTTTTTCAGCATCTAGTGTGAGCAGCGCCAGATCAGATAAACTTTTACTACTCGAGTCCTGTATTTTGTTATAATAATGATCTAATGCCACAAGGACCCTCGTCATATTACGTACCGGATTCCTGCCCGGGATAAATCCAGTTTGGTCCTCATGGACCAAATTCCCGATTACTTCATTCTGTCTGCTATTATTGCCGTGAATATTTTATAGTCTTGATTTAAAAGCGAGATCGGTCTATATGAACCCATTTCTTCCGGATCTTTACCTTTCTTGTGTATTAAAGATATAACAGAATCTGTAAAATAAGATGAATTAGATTTCCCTTGAACATAATAGCTGTTATATAGCTCAACCATTGTGCCCATGATCTCCTCTTTAATGATCTTATAGAATTCCGCTGGCAGGCCATCTGGTCCTGCAGCTTTATTAGTTTTACTACGGTCTATCATTTTTTTAACTTCCTCCTCTGTGATCGGCAAATTAATCTTCTCTAGTTCGCTTTGAGTTATTCTTGGTACCTTAATTTTTTGCCAGAATTCTCTCTTCCTAATCTCATCGATCTTTTCTCCGGCATATAGGTTCTGATAATATCTATAGAAAGCATCACGTATCTCTGCAGACTTAGTATATGTTTTATGACCTTCTCTGATTAAGCAAATCATGTTATTCTTTTTCCTGAATTTGATTATTTTTGCTAAATGTTTAGCCGAAATCCCATGATATCCTGCACAATACGCTCTAATCCTCATGTCCTCCCTCGCCCAACTTTCCCGTAGAAAGCTTTCTCTTTCTGCTTTCGCTGCCCTATATCTGTTCCAGTTAAAAGGATTGGGAGTACTCATATATCTGGTATATGCGTTTTTAAGCTGATTTGCCAGATGGATCTCTCTCCCCTTATGTTTATGTTTCCTTTGTATCATATAACTTTTTATTTGACCCCTTATAACTGCTTTGCCCGCTTCCCAGAGTATTTCTGGGTGACCCTTGTAAGAACTATTCTGCCTATAGTATTCTTTCCAACTATTTACCAAAAAGTTATAAAATTTGCCATCGTATATCATATGTTTAGGAAAACTAAATGAATTTGTTTTTGGGTCTTTTTTAATCCCAGCTTCTTGAGACTAATTATCGCATGATCAGATATTGTTATCTCTGCTATATGCGTCTCCAATTCTAGGGCCATTAAATTCTCTTCTATCAGGAACATGTCTATCCGCGAGAAGTTTCTATGGGATTTAGATTCACACGAGAATTCACGTTTATCAGGGTGCTGAAAACGCTATACATCTTTTAATTTTAATGTCTCTGCGAATTCTCTAAAAAGTTTTGCCTCTTTATTGTGCCTATTTATGGCTCTAGACCTGAACCTATCAATTGTTGGACACATAGTAGCGTTAAAATCTCCGGCCATGATTATATTTTGCCTTAGATATGATGCCAATTTATATTTAATTTTTCCCCAGAATTCTATATTAATTTCATTTGGGCCATAAATATTACACAGCGTCCAGATTTCCTTATTAATTTCCACCTGTACAATCAAGAATCTCCCTTGTGGGTCTCGCACCTGTTTTATAATCTTATATCCCAAAGTTTTATTAAATAATATCGCCACTCCACACTTCCTGCTATTACAAGGTGTGGCCACAACTTCCGCAATCCAGTTGGACCTTAATTTAGATAATTCTACCTCTTTGAGGTGTAATTCCTGCAAAAACATGATATGAGCCTTATGGCGTTTCAACATTTTTAAAATATTTTTCCTCTTAATGGGGGATGTGATCCCACCCACATTCCATGAAATTAGTTTCAACATCTTTCTCCTTTAATGGTATAAAATCTTACGTTAAAAAATTTATCTACACTCATTCCTCTGCCGCAGCGTCCTGACTGCCAGTAAAAAACAATAACAAAGCAAAAAAAAAAAAAAAGGTAAATAAAAACCCACCCCTATCAATAACAACTAAAAACTTCATCTTATGCTTGCTTATAAATAACAAGTGAAAAACAGTACTAACATTTCTATGGTTACACCTCTACTCCTTTCTCTGAACAATATTTTTTGGCTTCTTCTGCTGTATTTAGCACGGTCATATTTCCCTCTGGATTCAACACTACAATTTTAGCCGGATATCTCAAATTCACCCTGATTCCAGCTTTAATTAAGCCCGTACAAAAAGGTTCCATAATTTTCCTTTTTGAGGAAGTCTCTACTGAGAAATCTTGGAACATATATATTTATTTTGTGCCAATCATGAGTGCTGGTGTTTTCCTATAGCATCTCATTAACTGCAATTTGTCCTGGAAATTAAGATATTTTATGAGTATCATCCTCGGTCTTACACTGCCATCTGGGAATTTTTTAATATTGCCTATTCTGTGTGCCCTTTCTACCTGGATATTTCCTGTCATTTGCATTCCTAAGGCTTGTGGTAACGTGTTTGCACCAAAAAGTATCAGATCTTCATAATCCCTCCCTTCTGGTAGCCCTACAATTCGTATATTATTTCTGCGCGATCTATCTTCAAGATCGTCTATTTTTAGTTGCATTATTTTTATTTTATCCTCATAATTTGACCAATTTACTTCCTTCACGTTTAATCTGTCCTCTATATCTGATACTCTCTCCTCTACTTCCAATATTCTACTAGAGAATGATCTAATTTCTACTGATAGGGAGGCAATTTCACTTTTTACGGCTTCAAATTGGGGCAATATCATATCGGCTAATTGGTTTAATGTCAATTGCTTTTCCTGGCAGGTCACCTGATCTTCATTAAGGGACTCTGTTCCTATATCTGACGGCATCTTAGTCCTCTTATCTCTTTTGGGGGGCATGGCAGGAGACCTTGTTTTAAGGTTCGGTATAAATTTTTCCATAAGGCTATAATAGGTATGATGTATTTGTATGTTGAAAAAAAATAAAATCGAAAAAAGGAAAGGGGAAAGAACTGTGAAAAAGTGAAAAAAAAACAGTTGTGTAAGTGATCTACCAGGCTAACTTAGAAGCCTAACTTGGTCTAAATATACTACTGTGTGTATAAACCTCTATATAGTGAAAATCGTTTAAACAGGAGAGATGGTGCTGTGACTCTCCCTATAACCTAGTCTTAATTTGTTGTCCGATCTTAACCAGGCCTATTGCTGCTTAATTTCTGAGATCAGACGAGATTGGGTGTCTATAATATATTTTAGCGATATGCCACTGTGTATAATACTACTTAGTAAAAGTGCTTATATGTGGAAAAAAAAGGCACAAGAAAATGTGTATAGATACACTCACAGGAAACCTTAAGCTATCTGAATAGACTACTATATACCTTTATAGTTATGTGTCTAAGAAATCACCCCACCAGAATAGATAGTGTTGTGACTCTCCCTTCAATATGAATTCTACTTATTTTGCTTTTGTTTTTTGGTTTGGTACTCTGCACATGTAGATTTGTAGACTATTTTCCAACCTTATTTATTTTAGTCAACCGTTAAATCTTATGCCCCATCTCATATCCAAAAAATCTGAGAGCCTTAGTAACGTTGCTTACAATATATAACATCAGTGGGTGTAAACCATCATTTGATATGTTTAACCTAAATTGTTTCACTATCAATGCACACAGAAAGTCTGACACACACTATGTCACTCTGAGAACTGCATCCTAATACATAAATCAAACATTTCCTAAATCATTGCATTTCTGCCTCTGCCAGTTCATAACCCACAAATAAAAAGGAAAAAATCAAAAGCAGCAAAAAAAAAAAAAAAAAAGGCAGTCCCTCAATGTTTGTAGCCCTCAGTTGATAAGGTATCACCAAAAAATAGTCTTTAATCCACCGCTTCTATCGATATTAGAACAAGACAAACATCTCTCAAGTCATAGCCATTAGCCTTTCAACAACATTGGCCTTTCAGCTTCCGCCAACTGGCGCTTTTAACACTATAAATAATGTTCTTGAGATTTCCCTAGGGGTTGATATACCAAGCTTTTTTTTTTCCCTTTTTCCAGTTTGAAAGTTTGTTTTTACAAACCCCACTTGTCTTCTAATGTTTAGTTCTAAAGCCACCTAATTGAGAATTTTTTTATTTTTTTTTCCTCCTTCTACTTTCCCCACGAACCAGGCTTCTTTCCCCAGTTCCCGGCAAGTTTAGACAATACTTGTATCTCTTTTTGCTTTACTCCTTTTTTCTCTTCTGCACCCCAGCACAACATTTTTCTGTTTTTTTTTTTTTTTTTTTTTTTTAAAGCTCAGTCAAATATGTGTCATTCACACTGACTAGTACAAATCAGAAAGGTGTTTTCCACTTTTTCCCACAGTTTTGCAGCTTGACTCAGGCCAGCAAGATTACAACCTTTTCACCCACATCACATCACAGCGCTCCCTTTATGGTTATTTCTCCACCGTAAAACAGGAGGCTTACTGTCACTCCAGCCCCTTATACTGTATTTTACAATATATTTATTGCCACTTTTGAAGCACGGACCAGTAAGTTATAATGATCTTTTTTCACTAGTATGTCAGACTGGTAGTATAAAAAACTATACTTGCGTATCCCCAGTGAACCCAGTCGTGCAAGATATAACAGCCTTTTTCACACATAAATCAGGTTTAGAATGTTATTGACATAGTAGAAAACCATACTTGCGTGTCGCCATTAAACTTTGTTCAGCGTACCATGCCGCTGTTTCCAGGCTCCTTTCCTGCTACTCCACCTTCCCGGCAACAGCTGAGATACCTCCCATCCGCGCAGGGTGATGCGTGCAGGTCACGGGCTCTGATGATGTTTTGTGATGGCAGTCTTTCGTCACTGCCTAGGCGCTTCTCGTGTATGCAGCGGTCTCAGAACCGCTCGTCTTCTGCTGTCTGGGTCCCAATTTTCAGAGCGCTGTGATGCGTGTCCCTGGCCGGGACCGACCGGCAACAAATTCAGTCAGTTTTAGACTTCCAGATCAGGTGTGTTCTTTTCCTCCCCAAGCAGGGCTCTCACCCCCTCCTCAAGCAGGGCTCTCACCCCCAGCAATAGGAGCAGTTTTAGCGGGGTATGGTGGAAAACCGTCTCTCTCTCTCACAGAGCTCTTGGCGTGCACTTCTCACGCCACTCCCACAGGAAGTCCAAAATCTAAGTTAGTCCCTGACGAAGTGCCTACGGGCAGGAAACACATCGGACGTTCTCATCCTATCTGCTCTCTCCCAAGCTTACATGTACCCAAGTTCTACTTAAGACTTTTAATAAAGTCGATTTTTACTTGCAACCTTTGTGGTGGACTTTGCATTTCTTACAGCAGGTTATCTTATATGTGTTCATTGGAATTTCTTTTTCACGAGACTGAGGAGTGTCTCTTTATCTGACTGCAAGGAGCCTCGTTATCGTCCCATACAGGAGAAACGGCAGATACAAGGTAATCTTTTGTGTGCAAGATACAGATTGAATACGTTGTTTCAAACTTGTCATTTGACACTTTCTACACAATTTGCTTGTTCCCTTCACTGATGGGATTGATGTGAGACATTTGTATACATGATATTACACCAACAATATTACCAAGTTTGGGTCACTTGATCTATCTGAACTGATACATTGTTACGCTACTTTACAAAGATAAAAGTGTAATATCGTTACAAAGTAACAAAAGTGCGTGAATTGTTTAATTTGTAATTATGTTTTTTAGACTGATAAGGCCTGCAAGCCTGTGACTAGGGAGATTTATTAAAAGGTCTGGAAGGTCTTTATGCTTTCTTTTTTTTCTTGGCATTCTTTTAGAATTATTAGGTTTTTGCAACATGGTTTAAATAAGGCTTTATCTGCCAGTTCTTCGAAGGGTCAGAGTTCTGCTCTTTCTGTTTTGTTCCACAAGAAGATTGCTAATCTTTCTCACATTCATGGTTTTGTTCAGGCTTTGGCTAGAATTAAGCCTGTAATTAAACCAATTTCTCCTCTGTAGAATCTAAATTTGGTTTTGAAGGTCTTGCAAGCTCCTCCATTTGAGCCTATGGGGCCTAGTTATCAAGCCGTCAACCTCAAATACGCTGGAATTCCGCAGCGTATTTGTGGCGAGGCTGATTCGCCTTAGTTATCAAAGGCTAGAGACCGGCAAAAGTAGAATTTTGTGACGTAAGCTTCGATCCGCCGGACACAGATCGATTCTTACTTCACTACAGATGTTCCGCACACAAGTGCGGCACAATCTGACTACTTTTGCTAGTTATCAAAAAACTAGCAGGTACGCTCAGCACTTTTCTGGCCCAGCGTACCTGGTTTTCAAACCGCCACCCTGGAGGCGGCGGATCCCATAGGAATCAATGGGAGTCTGACCATAGCGAAAGTACAAGTTCGCTGCTGCCAGATATCCCATTGATTCCTATGGGAGCTGTCTACACCTAACACCCTAACATGTACCCGGAGTCTAAACACCACTAATCTGTCCCCCCTACAACGCCGCAACTAAATAAAGTTGTTACCCCCTAAACCGCCACTCCCGGAGCCCACCGCAAGCTACTCTATACATATTAACCCCTAAGCCGCCGCTCCCTGACCCCGCCGCAACTATAATAAATGTATTAACCCCTAAACCACCGCTCCCGGAGCCCACCGCCACCTACATTATACCTAGTAACCCCTATCCTGCCCCCCCTATACCGCCGCCCTCTATAATAAAGTTATTAACCCCTATCCTGCCGATCCCGCACCTCGCCGCAAATAAATAAATAGTTTAACCCCTAAACCTCCGCTCCCGGACCCTGCCGCAACCTATATAAAATTTATTAACCTCTAATCTGCCCCCCCTACACTGTCACCACCTATAATACATTTATTAACCCCTATCCTGCCCCCCACTACACCGCTGCCACTGTAATAAATGTATTAACCCCTAAACCTAAGTCTAACACTAACCCTAACACCCCCTAACTTAAATATTAATTAAATAAATCTAAATAATATTTCTATTATGAACTAAATTAATCCTATTTAAAACTAAATACTTACCTTTAAAATAAACCCTAATATAGCTACAATATAAATAATAATTATATTGTAGCTATCTTAGGATTTATTTTTATTTTACAGGCATCTTTCAATTTATTTTTAACTAGGTACAATAGCTATTAAATAGTTATTAACTATTTAATAGCTTACCTAGCTAAAATAAAGAGAAATTTACCTGTAAAATAAAAACTAACCTAAGTTACAATTACACCTAACACTACACTATACTTTAATAAATTATTCCTATTTAAAAGTAAATACTTACCTGTAAAATAAACCCTAAGATAGCTACAATGTAATTAATAATTACATTGTAGCTATTTTAGGAATTATATTTATTTTACAGGTAACTTTGTATTTATTTTAGCTAGTTAGAATAGTTATTAAATAGTTATTAACTATTTAATAACTACCTAGCTAAAAGAAATACAAAATTACCTGTAAAATAAATCCTAACCTAAGTTACAATTAAACCTAACACTACACTATCATTAAATAAATTAAATAAATTAACTACAAATAACTACAATTAAATACAATTACATAAACTAACTAAAGTACAAAAAAAAAGCTAATTTACAAAAAAATAAAAAAAATAGGTTACAAACATTTAAAAAATATTACAACAATTTTAAGCTAATTACACCTAATCTAAGCCCCCTAATAAAATAACAAACCCCCCCAAAATAAAAAAAGCCCTACCCTATTCTAAATTTAAAAAGTTCAAAGCTCTTTTACCTTACCAGCCCTTAAAAGGGCCTTTTGTGGGGCATGCCCCAAAGAATTCAGCTCTTTTGCCTGTAAAAGAAAAATACAACCCCCCCAACATTAAAACCCACCACCCACATACCCCTAATCTAACCCAAACCCCCCTTAAAATAACCTAACACTAATCCCCTGAAGATCATCCTACCTTGAGTCGTCTTCACTCAGCCGAGCAGCGATGGAACCGAAGAGGAGATCCGGAGCGGCAGAAGTTATCCTCCAAGGGGCGCTGAAGAAATCTTCCATCCGATGAAGTGATCCTCCAAGCGGCGGTGAAGAAGTCTTCCATCCGGACAATGTCATCTTCCAAGATGCGCTGAAGAAGTCTTCTATCCGGGCGATGTCATCTTCCAAGCGGGGTCTTCAATCTTCATCCCGCCGACGCGGAACATCCTTCTTTACCGACGGACTACTGACGAATGAAGGCTCCTTTAAGGGACGTCATCCAGGATTCTATCAGCCAATCGGAATTAAGGTAGGAAAAATCTGATTGAATCAGCCAATCAGAGTGAGCTTGCATTCTATTGGCTGTTCCGATCAGCCAATAGAATGCAAGCTCAATCTGATTGGCTGATTGGATCAGCCAATCAGATTGAACTTGAATCTGATTGGCTGATTCAATCAGCCAATCAGATTTTTCCTACCTTAATTCCGATTGGCTGATAGAATCCTATCAGTATATCGGAATTGAAGGAACGCCATCTTGGATGACGTCCCTTAAAGGAGCCTTCATTCGTCGGTAGTCCGTCGGTAAAGAAGGATGTTCCGCGTCGGCGGGATGAAGATTGAAGACCCTGCTTGGAAGATGACATCGCCCGGATAGAAGACTTCTTCAGCGCCTCTTGGAAGATGACATCATCCGGATGGAAGACTTCTTCAGCACCGCTTGGAGGATCACTTCATCGGATGGAAGATTTTTTCAGCGCCCCTTGGAGGATAACTTCTGCCGCTCCGGATCTCCTCTTCGGTTCCATCGCTGCTCGGCTGAGTGAAGACGACTCAAGGTAGGATGATCTTCAGGGGATTAGTGTTAGGTTATTTTAAGGGGGGTTTGGGTTAGATTAGGGGTATGTGGGTGGTGGGTTTTAATGTTGGGGGGGGTTGTATTTTTCTTTTACAGGCAAAAGAGCTGAATTCTTTGGGGCATGCCCCACAAAAGACCCTTTTAAGGGCTGGTAAGGTAAAAGAGCTTTGAACTTTTTTAATTTAGAATAGGGTAGGGCATTTTTTTTATTTTGGGGGGGTTTGTTATTTTATTAGGGGGCTTAGATTAGGTGTAAGTAGCTTAAAATTGTTGTAATATTTTTAAAATGTTTGTAACTTATTTTTTTTATTTTTTGTAACTTAGCTTTTTTATTTTTTGTACTTTAGTTAGTTTATGTAATTGTATTTAATTGTAGTTATTTGTAGTTAATTTATTTAATTAATTTAATGATATTGAGATTGTAACTTAGGTTAGGATTTATTTTACAGGTAATTTTGTATTTCTTTTAGCTAGGTAGTTATTAAATAGTTAATAACTATTTAATAACTATTCTAACTAGCTAAAATAAATACAAAGTTACCTGTAAAATAAATATAAATCCTAAGATAGCTACAATGTAATTATTAATTACATTGTAGCTATCTTAGGGTTTATTTTACAGGTAAGTATTTAGTTTTAAATAGGAATAATTTATTAAAGTATAGTGTAGTGTTAGGTGTAATTGTAACTTAGGTTAGGGTTTATTTTACAGGTTAATTTCTCTTTATTTTAGCTAGGTAAGCTATTAAATAGTTAATAACTATTTAATAGCTATTGTACCTAGTTAAAATAAATTGAAATTTGCCGGTAAAATAAAAATAAATCCTAAGATAGCTACAATATAATTATTATTTATATTGTAGCTATATTAGGGTTTATTTTAAAGGTAAGTATTTAGTTTTAAATAGGATTAATTTAGTTCATAATAGAAATATTATTTAGATTTATTTAATTAATATTTAAGTTAGGGGGTGTTAGGGTTAGTGTTAGACTTAGGTTTAGGGGTTAATAATTTTATTACAGTGGCGGCGGTGTAGTGGGGGGCAGGATAGGGGTTAATACATTTATTATAGGTGGCAACGGTGTAGGGGGGGCAGGATAGGGGTTAATACATTTAATATAGGTTGCGGCGGGGTCAGGGAGCGCCGGTTTAGGGGTTAAACTATTTATTTAGTTGCGGCGAGGTGCGGGATCAGCAGGATAGGGGTTAATAACTTTATTATAGAGGTCGACGGTATGGGGGGGCAGGATAGGGGTTACTAGGTATAATGTAGGTGGCAGCGGTGTCCGGGAGCGGCGGTTTAGGGGTTAATACATTTATAAGAGTTGCGGCGGGGTCTAGGAGCGACGGTTTAGGGGTTAATACATTTATAAGAGTTGCGGCGGGGTCTAGGAGTGGCGGTTTAGGGGTTAGTAACTTTATTTAGTTGCGGGAGGCTCCGGGGGCGCTGGTATAGGGGGTAGAACAGTGTAGTTAGTGTGAGTGCTTAGTGACAGGCTAGCAAGAAAGCTGTAAAAAAGCCGAAGAGCAGCGAGATCGGATGAGTGATAACTCTCACAGTCCGCTGCTCATCGCCCCGTACTTGGTGCGCGGCTTTTTGACAGCTTTTTTGATAACTTAGGCGAATTTTTGCAGGTCCACGGCAGCGATGTGAGGCGAGCTTTGGCGGGCGTATTGGGCCGGCGAAGGCAGGAAAAGTAGACACGTTGATAACTACCCCCTATGCATTAGATGGATATTTAGCTTCTTTCTTTGAAGGTTATGTTTTGGCTATCTCTTCCACTAGAAGAGGTTTTGAGTTGTCTGCTTTTTCAAGTGTTTATCATATTTTTTTTTCATCTGGGCAAAGCAGTTTTGAGAATCAAAATTATCTTTTTACCTAGGGTTGTGTCCTTGGTTTTTATTTGTTGGTAATTTTTTGTCTTTTCTTTGTGCCCTAGTCATAAGATTTCTTCAGAGAGGCTTCCTCATAACCTGGATGTTAGAGCTTTCAAGTATTATGTAGACACTCCTTAGGATTGAGGACAAACTTTTTTTAGTTTGTTCTCTTTTCTGGTTTCCGGAATAGGCATAAAGCTACTGCTTTTTCTATAGCCTCGTGATTGAATTGTTTCACCCATTAGGCATACTTTGGAGGTGGAACGGCCACCATCTAGATGGAATATTGCTCATTCTACCAGTTCAGTTGCCACTTCTTGGGCTATTGAGAATGAGGCTTCTGTCAACCAAATTTGTAAGGCAGCTACTTTGGTCTTTGTTGCTGTTTTGATGACTTTGCTTTTTTCATAGGAACGTCCTTCAGGCAGTTGTTTTAGGTCTATTTTGATTTTTACCTGTCAGTCATTTTATTTGCATATCTACCCTGTTTATTCTTTGAGTTCTATTTGGGTTGTGGATTCAGATTCACTGTGAAAAAAGTTTTTTTTTTTTATCCTGCCCTTATTTCTCATTATTCTTGGACCCCACAGCTTGGGTATTAGTTCCCAGGAGTAATGGATCGTGGAATCTAACCACCTGTTTGAAAGAAAACATAATTTATGCTTACATGATATATTAATTTCTTTCATGGTGGTTAGAATTCACAAGATTCAACCCTGTTATTTTGGTGTTGGTTTTTTTGTGTACATCTTTTTTCCTGCTCCTATATATTTTTTTTTCCTTATTTCTTTTCCTACCTTATTGGCTTGGCTATACACCGGCCACTTTATTAGGTACACCTGTTCAATTGATTGGCTGATTACCAATTTGTGTTACCAATCACATGGCAGAAACTCAATGCATTTAGGCATCTAGACGTGGTGAAGACGACTTGCTGAAGTTCAAACCGAGCATCAGAATGGGAAAGAAAGATTTAAGTGACTTTGATCGTGGCATGGTTGTTCGTGCCAGACGGGCTGGTCTGAGTATTTAAAAAACTGCTGATCTATTGGGTCTCATGCACAACCATCTCTAGGGGTTACAGAGAATGGTCTGAAAAATAGAAAATATCCAGTGAGCGGCAGTTGTGTGGACAACAATGCCTTGTTGAGGTCAGAGGAGAATGGGCAGACTGGTTCGAGATGATAGAAAGGCAACAGTAACTCAAATAACCACTCGTTACAACCAAGGTATGCAGAATACCATCTTTGAACACACAACTCGTTGAATCTTGAAGCAGATGGGCTACAGCAGCAGAAGACCACACTGGGTGCCACTCCTGTCAGATAAGAACAGGAAACTGAGGCTACAATTAGCAGAGGCTCACCAAAAATGGACAATAGAAGATTGGAAAAATGTTGCCTGGTCTGATAATTTGAGATTTCAGCTGCGACATTCAGATGGTAGGGTCAGAATTTGGCATAAACAACATGAAAGCATGGATCCATCCTGCCTTGTATTAACGGTTCAGGCTGGTGGTAGTGTAATGGTGTGGGAAATATGTTCTTGTCACACTTTGGGCCCTTAGTACCAATTTAGCATTGATTAAATGCCACAGCCCACCTGAGTATTGTTGCTGACCATGTCCATCACTTTATGACTACAGTGTACCCATCTTCTGATGGCTACTTCCAGCAGGATAATGCCCCATGTCACAAAGCTCAAATCATCTCAAACTGGTTTCTTGAACATGACCATGTGTTTACTGTACTCCAATGGCCTCCACAGTCACCATATCTCAATCCAATAGATCACCTTTGGGATGTGGTGGAACGGGAGATTCACATCATGGATGTGTTAGCATCACGCAGTTTCTGCAGCTTTGTCATCATGTCAATATGGACCAAAAATCTCTGAGGAATGTTTCCAACACCTTGTTGAATCTATGCCAAGAATTAAGACAGTTCTGAAGGCAAAAGGGGGTCCAACCTGGTACTATCAAGTTGTACCTAATAAAATGGCCGGTGAGTGTATATCAGCAGTGTTAATTTTGTCAACTGAAACAAGACTAAAACAATTCTGATGACTAAAATACGACTAAAACTAAAATGACATTTTAGTCAAAGACTATGACTAAAACTAAATCAAAATTTGCTGTCGAAATGAACACTTTATGCAAGGAGTTATAATTAATACATATCTAATTACTGCTTAAATCTGTTAAATCTGCAGGGCTCAAAATTTCAAGTCCTAAGCTACTATCCAGGCCAAAAATTTACTTGCTATCTCTGATCCCACCCACGCCCACTGTCCCACTAATCTTTGCATATATTTAGCCATTGAAAAACATCTTCTTGTGCAGTAATTTTATTTTTATTTGATACCATAACAAATTAAATAATGATAAATATAGTAATAAAAACAAGAGCAGCTGTTCTTTATTCTGTAGCGCAAGAGCGACTGCTGTGTGTGTAAAAGTATTTTGCTTCCCTGTGTGCTGTACACCAGTGCTGAGAAACTGTAAGTGTGGTTACCATCTGCCCTGTGTCTATTTTATGTTTTATATACTGTACATTTTCTATATACTGGCACTTGGCAGTGATTTCATAGATACAATTTTCTTAAAAGTATATATTTAATTAGATGGTGATACTAGTATTTTGCTAATAAAGGTAGTCCCTGATCCACCCTAAAAGTTTTTCACCCTAAATTTCAGCCAATTTAATTATTATTTAACACAAATTATGTCTGGTCATGAATGGGTCATTAGTCAACAGTAACACATGAATATAAATTGTCACAAGGAAACCGGCACATAATGGTCCTTTAAAGGGACAGTCTACACCAGAATTTTTATTGTTTTAAAAGATAGATAATCCCTTTATTACCCATTTCCCAGTTTTGCATAACCAACACAGTTACAATAATATACTTTTAACCTCTGTGATTATCTTGTATCTAAGCCTCTGCAAACTGCCCCTTTTTTCAGTTCTTTTGACAGACTTGCAGTCTAGCCAATCAGTACCTGCTCCCAGATAACATCTCGTGCACAAGCACAGTGTTATCTATATGAAATACGTGAACTAACACCCTCTAGTGGTGAAAAACTGTTAAAATGCAATCTGAAAGAGGTGGCCTTCAAGGTGTAAGAAATTAGCATATGAACCTCCTAGGTTAAGCTTTCAACTAGAATACCAAGAGAACAAAGCAAAATTGGTGATAAAAGTAAATTGGAAAATTGTTTAAAATGACATGCTCTATCTGAATCGTGAAAGTTTATTTTGGCCTAGACTGTCCCTTTAACTATGATTTAATATACAACAGTTTAGACATGACCAAGCTATGTCTATTCTGCTTGTATTCAAGAGCTCATGATTTCAATAGTTTGTTTTCCCTATTTTATAAATCCCTGGAATTTGTTTATTACTTGCATTTGTGGTATTTTAGTGGCATTGTGACTATATACCTACTTTTAAGAATTCAACATTATCCCTTGCACATTAATACATATCCCTCTGAGTACCCAGTGAAAATATAATAAAGTTTAAAAACAAAATAAATATAGCAACACAGGTGACTGTATTCCTATATCTACTGTATTTAATTTTGATTTGGGACTTTTATTTCCTGGAGGTGACTTGTTTGCTCACTGTTGCTACAAACTATTTAGTGTAGATTGTCTGCTGTAAGGTTGTTTTAGTTCAGCTGTGTGATTTTTTTTGTATCCTGGGCAAACTGTAAAAGGAATATTTATCATGTTGAATGAAAATATTTTAATTATTGGAGACTTGTATGTTTGATCACATTAAAAGTTTAGAGAATGTTGAAGACTACACTGAACTTAAATATAGCAAAGTGTCAGTGACCCATGGCAGACAAATACTGTATATTCACATTTTTATACTTACCCATGTGAAGTATAATGCAGCTCAACTTATGATAGTGACCCTGTCAGTTCCTCACCTCTCTGACTCGGTATGGTAACACAACTGGTAACTCAGTCGGATCCCGGCCATGAGTCATTTCTCTTTGAAGTTCGGTTCGCTACTTCGCATGCAAGGCTGCCACTTACTCTAAGCTCAGTCTCAAATAACACTCACTGACTGACTAGCCTAGTCCAGTGATTTTTAACCTTTTTTTTTGCCGTGGCACACTTTTTTACATTAAAAAATCCTGTGGCACACCACCATCCCAAAATTTTAAAAAAATCACACATTGTAGCCTAATGCAGCATATATATATATATATATATACACACAAACACACACATACTGTATGTATTGTGATGTTATGCCATGCCTCCTACAAACTATCCCTGCACTGGGAGTAAAAAAAAAAGCAAAGTTTAAAAAATGTCACACTGTTGTCAGTCTGCCTTGGCACACCTGAGGATCTCTCACGGCACACTAGTGTGCTACGGCACACAGGTTGAAAAACACTGGCCTAGTCGACTGTGTGCTACCACTTACACGGTAATGGTGTCAGGATGTTGATTTATAAACTGTGCTGCGCAACGTATTTAGTGCGCTGTCCTGGAGACACAAGGTTGCAGTTTAGGAGCCCCAGTTGTGCCTAATTGCCTACCCTAGCCAAGGTAAGGATTGTGAAATATAAAATACCTCCAGCACGTAGTCCACGCTTTTTCCCATGAAGACGAGGCCGCACTCCACCTTGAAGGTGCTTCAACCAAGTAATGACTACGTTACCAGACACTTATAGTGATTGGATTTTTCAGCACTCACTATCTTGCTTGCCCCTGTTTAAATTTCACTTGCCAATGGCGAGTAGGCAAGTGAAATTTTGAGCCCTGAAATCTGTCATGCATGTTCTAACCTTAATACCATAAATAAAAAAAGTTAATACACCTTTACTCCAGGAGTAAATAATGAGTTTGGAAGTTCTACAACAGTGTTAATTTCATTGCCGAAAAGTTTTCGTCAGCTACATATTTTTCAGTGACGAAAACTAAACGATAACTAAATAAAAGCTAAGCTAATAGGATGAAAACTATGACAAAAATCCATTGCAATTTTCATCAGAGTGACAAAAATGTTAGGGAAGATCTATTGCAGTCAGTGGGGGGGGGGGGGCATCGGGGGAATTACGCCCCCCCCCCCCCCCCCAAGAGCTAAGAAGGAACTGTACTGTTGCTGTAATAAATTGCTTCGCTGTGATCTGTTTTAAAATTGAGCTGGTAATTCAGGCAGTAACTTCAGCACCAGTCCCATTTTACAACGTTCCCTGTACTGTGCTAAAGCAGGAAGGGCAGGCTGCGGCTGCCTTTGCAAAGTTGCCGACTGCCAGTACTGTGTGTACCACCAGCACCTGTACTATCCTGTATGCACTGTCACTGTGTAGGGTGTTGCTAGGCAGCAAAGTAAAGCACTAATGCTGCCGCCCGGCGCCCACCTGGCTGTCAATCATCTTTGGGAAACTATAATTCCCAGAGTTAACCGGCATGACGATTCCAATCCTTGTTCCATGTATGCTGTGCTATGCGCTCGTGGACAGGACAGGCGCAGGAACATTTGAATGAGGGGGCTGAGCCGTAGCAGCAGGGTTGGAATACAACACTTATTGGCATTTGCTTGAGGGGTATCAGGATGATAACTTCCCACAATATGAGCTGGGAGGTAAGACAGATTAGAGAGGAACATTGGAATGTTGCTGGTATTGGGGGTGGGAGGTCAAGGCATAAAGTGTGGTTAGAAAGCTTGGAGGTGAGCACAAATCTTTGTGACAGAAAGAGCTACTGTATGTCAAACTTTCTGACTTCAAGCATTAGTACAGCTGCCATTTCCCCCCAGAAATTGGTGTAATTGATATTCCATTGTATATACCTCTGCTGCATGTTGTACTCCTCTTGCCTCTCAAATTGCTTCTAAAATCCCTTATACCTTGCCTGTCCTACATAATTTTCCCCAGAAGCTGTAAAAAAAATATTAGAATATACTAGAAAGCTTTATATTTTGGGTTTTGTAGTGATGTCCTGGCACAATTTTCTTCTTGTCATAAGTAGTTTCAAAAAATGTTTCCTTTCCACAGGAACACTTAAACGGATACTAAACCCAAATTTTGTAACATAGTAGATGAGGTTGAAAAAAGACTGAAGTCCATCGAGTTCAACCTATACAAAACTAATATACTTACAAAAAAAGCTACAGTTGAGCTTTAATTAATCCCCCTAAAACGTGACCCATTTAACACAAGCAATAATATCCATAAATTTTGTTTCTAGCCAGAAAAGTATCCAAACAATTTTTAAATGTATCTACTGTATTGGCATTCACTACCTCCTTTAATAATGAGTTCCACAATTTTATTGCTCTTACAGTGAAAAAACGTTTCTGTTGCAGAAGATTAAATCTCCTTTCCTTTAACCTTACATTATGACCTCTTGTCACAAACAATTTTCTTGAATAAACAGAGCTTCTGCCATCTCTGTATATGGGCCTTGAATATATTTATATAAAGTAATCATGTCACCTCTCAAGTGCTTTTTTTCTAGAGAACAAACCCAGTTTGGCTAGCCTCTCCTCATAGCTTAAATTATTCATTCCCCTTATTATCTTTGTGGCCCTTCTCTGAACTTTTTCTAGTTCTGCAATATCTTTTTTTTGCTATCGGTCCCCAGAACTGCACCCCATACTCAAGGTGCGGTCTTACCAGGGATTTATATAGTGACAGTATTATGCTTTCCTCTTTTGAATCAATGCCTCTTTTAATACATGCTAGTATCTTATTAGCCTTTGAAACCGCTGCCATGCATTGTGCACCCATCTTTAGCTTGTTATCTATTACTATTCCCAAATCCCTTTCCTCCTCTGTTTGTTTGGCTAAGTATTGTCCCATTTAAATAGTACATTGCCTGCTTATTTTTACTTCCAAAATGTAGAACCTTTCATTTTCCTGTATTAAATCTAATTTTCCATTTATCTGCCCATACTTCTAATTTTTGCAGATCCCTTTGTAACGAAAGTTCATCCTGCTCCAACCTAATGACCTTACTTAACTTGGTATCATCTGCAAAAAATAGACTTCGCTATTTAATCATTGCTCTAAGTCATTAATAAAAATATTAAAAAGATTAAGGCCCAGTACTGATCCCTGGGGGACTCCACTGATTACCTTTGTCCAATCTGAGTATGATCCATTCACTACTACTCATTGCTCCCTATCTTTTATCCAGTTATTTATCCATGAACTATCAGTTTCAGCTATTCCCAGTCCCTTAATTTTGTGCATTAATCTCTCATGTGGCACTGTATCAAACACCTTTGCAAAATTTAAGTATATCACATCAACTGATTCCCCTTTATCTATATTTGTACTTATTTCCTCTTAGAATCTAATTAGATTAGTTTGACATGATCTATTTCTAATAAACCATGCCGATTTAAACTCATAATCTTGTTTACATGAATATGCTCATCAATATAATCCTTTATAATCCCTTCAAATATTTTCCCCACTATTTGTCAGACTAACTGGTCTATAGCTTCCCATTTTGAAGAGTGGCACCACAGCAGCTTTACGCCAGTCCTGGGGTACTATGCCTAAGGATAATAAACCTTGAAAAATTACGAGTGCTAAATTCCTGTAACACCCTTGGGTGTATTCCATCTGGGCCTAAAGCTTTATTTACCTTAATATTATCCCGTTTTTTTCCCGATATCCTCTAGACATAACCCAGTTAATGGTATGGGCTGGCATGTTCTAGTTTGTTCCAAAGTATCCTCCATTGGTTCCTCTCTTGAGTATACTGAAGAAAATAACTGGTTTATTACCTGAGCCTTCTCCCTGTCACTGTTAATCATGCTACCCTCAACTCATTTTAATGTACCTATATTGTCCTTCTTAGATTTTTTGCTATTTATGTACTTAAAGAACCTTTTAGGGTTAGACTTAGAATCCTTTGCAATTAATCTTTCATTTTCAGTTTTGGCTAATTTGATTGCCTTTTTGCATGCTTTGTTACATTCCTTTAATGATTCAGATAGAGCATGCAATTTTTTTTCTTTTTTTATATCTTTATTTTTTATCCAGCAGAGTATACAATTTGACTTAGGCATATATAATCACAGGTAGATAAACAGAGAAATAACAAACAGGGAGCACCTCACAGGGTGCCTAAAAAAGAAAACAAAGAAAATTTGCATTGATCATAAACCATAAAGAATAAAAAAGAGAGAAAAAAAAAAAAGTAGATATGACAGGTAAAAAACATTTACTAGTGTACATAAGTTCATGGATTTTATACCCTAACAAAAATGTCTCTTTCTGAATTTTAAACCAAAGTACATTATAGTGCCACTACTAATATTTTTCCTCTAAAGTGAGGAATAAAACAACCATTGTGGGTTCTCATAATTGAGCTGCACTAATCCTGTTATATGAACTCAACTGCCTCTTCAAAAATCTGTGTAAAACTCTGTTGGGGGTTTTTTCTTTTCCTTTTGTCTTCTTCCCTAACATCCACATAGGACATTTGGCGAGACCCCTATAGACAGCAATGATCCGTATCCATACCAGGTCCAATAGGGCCAGGAAAATAGATCAGGACTAGGCCAAACAAGACAAGATAAAACAGGACGAAACAAAACCAAAAACACAACACACAACAAAAAAAAAGGGGGGAAGGAAGAGGGGAGGAAAGGGGGAAAGAAAAAAGTGGGGAAGGCAGACTTGTTACCATATACCGAGCAACACCAGTTCTGAGTTTCTAAATGGATAAATTAAGTGATCAATTTCACTCGGAGGTGAAGATTTAATAAAGACTGACCATTTTAAAAAAAATGCAGTAACATCCTGATCATCGTTTAGATTAGTGTCCATCTGTTCAAGAATACATTGTTTTTTTAAGCAATTTTTAGCCTCTGGGATACTGGGGGTCACCTTTCCTTTCCATTTTTTAAGGCTTAAATATCGAGCTGCTAAAATGGCCATGTTGACAATTTTAATGTTACTCTGCCATTCCTCCGGGTCCTTCCATAGGTACAATATATATGATACTGTTAATGACAAAGAGGATATCCCTAGTGTTTTATTAAGCCAGTATTGTAGTTTAATCCAAAAATATTGGATCCTTGGGCAATCTCAGAACATATGTACAAGATTAGCCGAATGCAAAGAGCATCTAGGGCAACTTTTATATAGTTGAGGATTCCACACCTAGAGCCTTTCTCAGGAGTATAAAAGGTCATATGAAGTAGTTTGGTATGGGATTCTCTCCATGAGGAGGAAAGAGTTATTCGCGTTACTTCAAGAATTGAAGATTGAATAAAACTGGTATCCATGTAATTTTGTATTAGGACTGCCGCCCATTTGGAAGAGATCTTTTACAAGTTGAGGAGACCATTTGTGGAACTCAGGTCTTGATAGCAAGGGGAAACTGACATACAGTATATCCATTTTTAACTAGGACAAACCATTTCACAAACATTTACATTAATTCTTTTGACATTGTGCCCTGTAAGTGCTGTGGTTGTATTTCTTTCTCTTGCCATCCTCTATGAATCTAGGCCAAATTTTGAAACGTTATTTATGAGTCATGAATGTTATGAGACATTAAAGGGACACTGAACCCAAATTTTTTCTTTCGTGATTTAGATAGAGCAGGCAATTTTAATCAACTTTCTAATTTACTCCTATTATCAAATTTTCTTCGTTCTCTTGCTATCTTTATTTAAAAAGCATGAATGTAAAGCTTAGGAGCCAGTTTCACACACTAATGGCATTATAGTCTGTGCACTTTTTCTTTGCATGTATTTAAGAATTAGAACGTTGAATAATAATCTGTAAACAATCAATTGATTCTTCCTATAGAAATAAGCATAACCTACGAGTATGGGTTTAAGTTATGCTGTGCCTGTGTTAGCTGTAGAAACTTTTTGTTCTGTTGAGTTACTTGATACTTGTTTTAATCATTAACAGAGAACTGATAAAGTTTTTATATTCGGGTAATATGTTAAATGGCGTTGTTGTATTCCTCAGCCTAGGGGCTGTCACTAATTAGGTTTTTAGCAACAGATATACGATTCTCACAAAGGAAGCAAAATGATAGAAAAAAAATGTTGTAAGAATACAGTCAATACAATTTACAGTTAGTTTTTTTTATATTTTAAAGTTGCACTTCTGTTTGTTTATGAAACTTGGTTTTATTTAATTTTACTTTTAATAAAGATGTTTTATATCACAACGGCTAAATCTGTGTCTGGATTGCATGTTTAAACCTTAATACCGTAAATAATAACAGGTTATTAGATGTTTACTCCTGGAGTATATAATGAGTTTGGAAATTATAGAAAAATGCTAAAATAATGCATTACACTTTAACTAGGGCCCTTAGATTTCAGTTGACTAAAATCTACTGGAGACTTAGTCAACTAAAACTAAAACAATTCAGACGGCTAAAATATGACTAAAACTAAAATGGCATTTTAGTCAAAAGACTAAGACTAAATCGAAATTTGCCGTCAAAATTAACACTCTATGTCGGACTAGTTTTCAGTAAGGTGGGAGGGGTTTCATAGAGCTCTTGGGGTTTGGGAATCTTTGCTGCCTCCTAGGGGCAGGGGAGAGTAATTCCCAGGAGTCACACAAAAGATATATATTACACACAAATTATATAAACAATGGCACCAACAATAAAGCTAGTGCAATATCCTGTCAGCACTAAAAGTGGTATATCAAACCAATGGTAACTTCAGATGCACAGGCAGCTCTTTTTAAGTGTCAGGATACCACCATAAAAGTCGATGAAAATAAATTGAAGAAGGTGCCTCATAGCATAACACATCAAAATCACACTTCTAGGAATAACAGGAGTACAAATCACATTTAGTGAAGCTCAACAAAGTACAAATCAGGCAGGCTCGATCCTCAGAGTAACCCGGCTAACTCTCCTCCAGCAACAGGATCGTGCACAATTGTCTTCAGTAGATCTAAACAGCTTGCTTCTACTAATGCAAGAAGAACCAGATCACCACTTCTATAGCAACATCAGTAGGTGTACACAGTAGTAGAATGTATAAAAAGTGTTTATTAAAATATATACACCATGTATCAAGTGATGAGTTTCTCAGTATAAACACTGTTTCATCAGGCTATGATACAAGCGCATGTGCTCATGCGCGAAACGCGTAAGATAGGAGATTACCTGTTGGTTTTCATGGAAGCCTGCTCCTAATAAAACTTTTTTGCATTCACCTACTTTTTCCTCATTCTACATATGATACAATAACAGAACTGCTACTCTATATGCATTACATTATCCAATAAAAACAAGCCAACCCCTCTCTATTTTTGTGGCACTCTGACGTTATTGGATAATGTCATGCATATAGAGTAGCGGTTCTGTTATTGTATCATAGCCTGATGATAGCAAGTTCAGACAGCTTATTCTTTCTTCCATCTGTTGTTCTATGTGTGTAAGTGTCGGGTGAATTATTTTACATTTTATATCCCTTTGCACGTTTTAAATCCGCATTATTAATATGGCTTGCTATTTTCTTAGTGCAGGGATCACAATCTGTTTTCCTAGTAATCTTTTTGGATTCCTCTCTAAAACAATTGTCTTTTTGGACAATATTTTCTACTGACACCATTCTCTTAAATTGGGTGCAGTCTTGGATAAAGGAGAGTGTAAGGAGTTGGTTACCATTTATTATCATCATACTTTGTGCAATCTTCTTTCTTCTCAAATATACCTTTCTCTGTTTTTCAAGCCAGTCAAGGTCTCAGCTGTGGCAAAGAGGATCCTTTAGTTTCCTTATCAATAATGTAAGTCTCTAGAATTTCACTTGAGTTGAGTTCTGTACTCATCTGCATTTCACAACCTTGGAATTATTTTTCTGAGGTTAATAGCTTCAGTTTATTATTGCTTTATCTGGAAGAAGGGTTTCTCCTTCAGAGGGTCCTATACCAGTTTTGTATCCATGACTCTGTTAGACCTTTATGGTCTTTTGTTTTATCCTCTCTATTCCACATGTTTTGCCAGACCCAGTGATATTTCATCTCAGCTTTTTAAGGTTTCTAAAGCTAGTTGGTATTTCAGCTAGCTGTCCTTTTCTTCATCTGTTGTACTACTCAGTCATGGTCATCATCTAGTACGTTTGCTAATCAGTAATTCTGATTGCTTCATCTTGATCATGCAGAATTTGTTATGCAATCCTAATCTGAATGTCCAGTTTTCCCATTTAGATCTTTATCACAGAGTAAATATACTTCTTTAATTTAAGGCTTATCCCTTTAAAGGGATATGAAACGGGGGCGGAGCTAACTGCCGAGAGAAGCAGACATACAGGGTGAGAGCTCCCGGCTCTTAAGTGATTAAAGTGAACTTTTTGGCAGCAATACCTCAACCGTTTCAGGTCCAACTTATCCCTCAAGTCCTGTGAGGTATATCCCTGCACTTTTGGGAGTGAAAGTTGGTGTGTTGGGGCACTATAGGCATGATCCAGACCAACAGTGTTTAAGAAGGGACTCCCCTAAATATAGCAGCACTAACCCGGTGGCTCACACATCCTTAACGGATCCCAGGACACACGGGACTGATCCGTTCCGGCTCCCGACAGACTCAGGACTTTGGCCCGACATAGCGGAGTAGCGCAGTCTCACTGAGACTTGGCGCGAAGATCCGCCATCTTGCTTGGGGCCTCCCCCTCCACGGCAGCTCGATCCGGTGCTGCAAGAGCCAAAGGGACAGAGAGATCTTCACCGGTGTTAACCATCAGCAGCTGGACTCTTAGGGAGATCGGATCCATCAAGCCCAATCACACAGGAGGAGGTAAGGGGGCCCGGGGATGAGACTAGGGCAGCGAGGCAGCGAGGCAGCTCACAAGCTATAGACTACTACATATACCTCACTGGGGCCCGGCTTGCTCTCATGATAGCCTAATTACCACCAGATTGACAGCAGTCAGGAGACACACAATAAGACTGAAACTTCTACGGCCAGAGAGGGCCCCTCCCTGGACTTGCCAAGCCTGTTTAATTCTGAGCCCCCATATAAATAAGCTACAGAGCTGTATCCCATTCTTATTATCCTTGAAGTCATCCATATCATCCAGTTTTGTATAGAGCCTGGATATTGAGGGAAGATCTTGGAGGCCCAGGACTGGGCTACAATACAGTACAGTGCCGATCAACTCTCAGTCTCACATACACTTGAGACCACACAAGCCACATATTTAAACCTGAATGTATCTAGACAGTGGAAATATATAGAATTGCCCTGAGAACTCTTTAAATCCCCATACTGTGGGAGGCAGACTCCTGGCTGGGGGAACATTTACACACCACTTGGGACCCCCTTATCACAGCACTGGACACATTCCTAAACTGCCTATTAAAGAGAGGTGTTGAATACAGATTTGAAATTTACCACAGCAGTATGTAATCTCTAGGAGTAAAGAGAGGGGATATCTGCCTCTACATATGCTACCAAAGAGACATAGCAGAACACTAATTACCACTTAAATGAAGAGGATTCACTAACGTATACCTTTGTACTATTCAAAAGTGCCTCACCCCATTTGATCTATTAACACTTTCAGAGATACCCTACTACCTCTGGGGCTGTTTTACACTACATTCTAAGACAGAGAAGGAAAGGGTGCTTTTTCCTTTTTTTTTTCCTCTTTTTTCTTTCTGTTACCCGCCTTAAACTACAGTTACCATCTTTTCCCAAGATTTATATATCCACTATATACAATAGTGATAGCAGCGGATACACCACAGTTAAGGCTACAAGAAGAGGTGGGAAGGGAGAGAAGATAATAAATCCAAGCACCCCTTCTACAGTATCTTCCTTTTTTAAGTCCTCTCAGCCCTCCAAAACTACTAATGACATGGAGGTGGGAAATTAATCAGACCAAACCTTACCACCAACCACCGAAGATCAATCTCCTATCACTAGGGCAGATTTACAATCCCTAGTATCCAAGAGAGACCTAGCGGATAACTTTGAAAAATTATGGGGGAAGATAGACTCCATTCACACATCGGTGACATCTATCCTAGCTGAAATTAAATCTGACCTAACGGATATGGGAAACAGAATTGACATACTGGAAGACCAAAAGGATGCAATGGTGGAAAATGTAGATGAAATAACACAAACAGTCTTTAATCAACAACAGCTCCTACAGGAAATACAAGACAAAATGGAAGATTTGGAGAACAGGAGCAGACGGAACAACATTAGGTTGAAGGGGATCCCGGAAGATGTAACAACTAAGGATATTCCAGCATACATTGCGCAACTTTTCAGTCAAATTACAGGTTCACCTCCTGATTATACAGTTCACGTGGAAAGGGCACATAGAGCCCTCAAAGCTAAAACCAAAAACGGAATACCCCCAAGAGATATAATAGTCAAATTGACCTTCTTTCCTGATAAAGAAAAGATACTGCAGGCCTCCAGGAAAAACCCAACGTTTAAATTCCAGGGAAATGTTGTGCAATTCTTCCAGGACCTGAGCCTGCGCACCTTGCAACGGAGAGGCTCGCTGAGACCATTAACCAACATACTACGCAAACAACAGATTCCTTACCAATGGGGGTTCCCCTTTGCCCTAAGCATCCTCAAAGACTCAAAAACAATAATCATCAAAGACCAAGCAGATATCCCGGAGGTGTGTTGGATATTGGGCTTGGACCCCCCGACTCTTCCGGAGCACAAGCCACTAACACCACGGAAGGGCAGCTCAGCAGGAGCTAACACCCAATTGGCTTGGCAGAAGGTCAGTCACAAGAGGCAAAAAACAAGTGAAACTAGAGACAAGGTATTGTGAACTATCCTTTCTTCTGTTTCTCCTCATCTCTAATCAATAAGAGACTTTTCAGTTAGGAGACTTTGCAACTCAAGCACCACTAACTATACAAGGGGAATGATCCCTATTACCTGTCGGACCTGGATAGGTTCAGGGACATACTACAGACAGACTTTACTCTTATTAACATCAACCCTGGTTGGTTATGAGGTGGACATATTCTGCAATAGATCTCATTCTTTTGACAGTTAAGAGGATGCGGATAGTCGCCTCCCCAAGGTTTAAGGTTTAGTGGATACTACTCGACCTATAAGATACTTTCAAGCAATGTTAAAATGTCCCTCTGTTGGGGACCAGTTATATGTTGAATGTTTGATTTTCTGTTTGATTTTCTGTTATTTATCCCCATCTCTCCTTTTCCCCCCTCCTGGCGATTCCTCTGAGATAAAGATTCACAAGCTGCAGTGCGTCACATCAGGCCAGAAGTTCTGGGGTAAGATGATTTATTTTACAGGTTGCAAACACATGCACGATTTACCTCACACAATAGCACAAATCAATGCAAACATCTATGAACACTAGGATTAGACTGATATCTCATAATGTACGGGGTCTTAATACTGACACTAAACGTAGGTTGGCAATGAATCAATATAGAGCATTGGACGCCAATTTGGTGTTCTTACAGGAAACTCATTTCATCAGAGATAAACTACCAAAATAATGGACCAAACAGTTCACTACACACTATCATGCCACGGCACCTAATAAGACTCATGGGGTGTCTATCCTAATCCATTCCTCAGTGGGTTTCATTCACAACAGCACACTGGCTGATCCTGAGGGCAGATATTTGATAGTGAGGGGACGCATACTAGACAATGAGGTCACCCTGTGCAATGTTTATGCCCCCAACGATAACCAGCATGCATTTTTTGCCCACATTGCCCATCTTCTGACGGAGTGGTCGCAAACTAAGATTCTCCTGGCAGGAGATTTTAATGTAACAATGACTCCCATTCAACCTCCACACACTAAAACAATGACTCAGAAACATCATAGACATAACCGCATTATCAAGGCTATACAAGACTTGTTTGCACCGCACACTCTTAGGGATACTTGGAACACACTATACGGTACATCCACTGACACTACCTTTTATTCGGCCGTACACAATTCTTACATAAGTCTTGACTATATCTATCTAAGCCAGGTATTACTGCCCATGCTACAAAATTCGAGGATACACACCTGCGTGTGGTCGGACCACTCTATAATCGCAGTCGACTTAGAGGGGTTAAGGGATATCAACAGAAGTAGGACATGGACATATGACAATACCCTATTAAGACGAGACCAAGATTACAAGGACATACTATGGGCCATGACAGAATTCTGGACTATTAATACCGACTCCACCACAAACCCAATATACTCATGGGCTGCTCATAAAGCAGTGGTTAGGGGATTGCTGATCCAACTTAAAGCTAAAACTAATAAGAAATATAGAACCCACATAGATCATCTCCACAAAGAGATCGAAACATTAGAGAGACACAAATTGACTAAAAGTCCAGTAGTGTTACGAAGCCTCCAGGATAAAAAACAATCCCTAATAACACTATTAAATTCGCAAGCAACGAGGGCAGCGCAGCGACTTAAATCGCAATACTTCATATACGCGAATAAGCCAGACAGATTTATGGCACATAAAATTAGAGAACGATACAAGGCGTCAGCTATACCTTTAATAGAGACAGAGAGAGGGGTCTTGACCTCTCATCCCCGGGAGATAGTTGACACCTTTGCAAGCTTTTATGGCAAACTTTATGATGGGGAAAAGGTGACACATAATACAATGACAACGACTCGAACAGGAAAATTTTTGGGTGACTGCAAGCTGACTTCGCTCATGACAGAACACAGAAAAGTCCTTAACGCCCCAATATCTCCTGAAGAGATCTCCAGAGCTATTAAAGACTTAAAACCAGGGAAGGCAGCAGGCCCCAACGGTTTTCCGGGGGAATATTATAAACTCTTCAAAGACACACTTGTCCCACATTTAACCAAGTTCTGCAATTTCATCCTGGAGGGTAATCCTATACCCCAGGAGCTCGTAGATGCAAAGATAGTGGTTATCCCCAAATCAGACAAGGACCATAAAAAATGCCAAAATTATCGACCCATCTCGTTAATTAACCAAGACCGTAAGATTTTCACCAAAATCCTGGCCAATCGCTTTAAACCAATCATGCCACATTTAGTCCATCCCAGACAACATAAGATGAGTGATTAATTTAGTCCATCATCTGGAGGGCACGCAAACGCCTTCTCTGGTCCTATCATTGGATGCGGAGAAGGCGTTTGACAGGATAGACTGGAAATACATGATTGCGGTCATGGGGGAGATGGGCTTTGACTACACCTTTATGACTGCCCTGCAGGCAATATATTCTAACCCGCGAGCCCAAGTAACTTCGGGGGGATACAGCTCCATTCTCTTCCCCATATTGAACAGGACAAGACAGGGGTGTCCTCTGTCGCCTCTACTGTTCGCCCTCTGTATTGAGCCATTGGCGGCCAAAATTCGGGCTCACCCAGACATATCAGGAATTTGAGTAGCCCAATCTGAATACAAAATATCTCTATTTGCGAATGACATTCTGCTCACTATTACCAAACAACTCGTATCACTCCCTAATTTACATATGATATTGAATGATTTCTCAGATATCTCGGGGTATAAAATAAATATGGACAAAAGCGAACTCCTTCCAGTGGCCATCCCCCCCACACACACGAAAGATAATTGAACTTAATTTTGAATTTAGGTGGGTCACAAAAACAATCAGATATTTGGGTATTAATCTCCCAGCACAGATGCAGTTACTATATAAATATAATTACACCCCACTCCTTGCTCAATTTAAAAAAGACCTTTTGAGGTGGCGAACATGTGGTTTCTCCTGGATGGGAAGAGTAGCATTAGTTAAAATGAACCTGCTCCCACGCATTTTATATCTCTTTAGAGCCCTCCCCATTAAATTAGTCAACACAGATATCATCAAAATACAGGCTGAAATACTAGCTTCTATAAGGGGACCAAAATCGGCTAGAATAGCGAAACAGGTAGTTTGTAGGAGTAGAGTGGTGGGGGGGGGGGAGCTCCGGATCTTATGGAATACTATAGGGCTGCTAGACTAGCCCAGGAATCCTGTCTTCTGAGGAGATCGGAGGAGGCTACCTGGGTGTTTCTGGAGAGGGATCTAAGGGGGGTGGTAGGAAAGAGATTCAATTCTATGGGAACAGTCTTCTCACTCTGCTAAGACACATATTAAAGCATACACCTCGGACTTGACCACGAAGACTTGGACACAGACACTTAAAAGACCAGACTTATTTCCTGAGTTCTCCTTACTGACACCAATTAGATGCTTCCTATCAGGTGACTCTCATATGCTGGTTGCTAAGTGGGAGAACAAGGGGCTCTATAGAGTGGCGGATGTGATACAGAAAGGGCAGTTGCTTTCCTTCACCCAATTGCAATCAAAACTTACACCCATAAAACTAAACTGGTACCTGTATCTACAGTTACGCTCTTCCTTACACTCTTTTTTGTTAAAATCAAAGAGCAGACAACCTACGGTATTGGAGGCCAGTGGCGCAAGTCCTACAAGGGTTAAACATAATATTTCTAGAATATATATTGCGCTACAGACACCCCCGAACAGGACTAAATCCATGGTAATGGTAGCATGAGAGAGAGACCTGAGTATAGTTAAAGGAATACAGGAATGGGAGGAAATGATCCAAGAAGCAGATAGGGGATTAATTAGTATGGATTTAAAGGAAAATGTCATTAAGACTATATTCAGATGGTATCTGACCCCAATGAGGACAGCTCACATGCAACCGAACGGCAGTAAATTATGTTATAGAGGATGTGGTGAACCAGGGTCCTATAAACACATGTGGTGGGACTGCAGAGAGATTCAATGGGTCTGGCAGAACCTCTCTCAGCTTTGATTAGCCGACTGCTAGAGGAAGAGGTCACACTCACTATTCAACAGGCACTACTACACGAACACATAGACAAATTCCACAGATATCTTAATATATTCATTAGAATCCTATGTACAGTGACAAGGATTTGTATAGCAAAACATTGGAAGGTAGGGTCACCCTCAAGGTCGGAAATATACAATAAAATAGGTTATACCTATACAATGTATGAAACCGCAGTGGACACATTGAATAATAGGGCTTCCTTTCAGAAGATATGGTACTACTGGATTAGTAACTCAACACCTTCCAGACCTGAACGTGCTGTCCACTCTGACACCTAAACATTGAACCTGGACAATACCCGCAGACTTCGGGGATCGCTGGGAGTGGGGATACTCTCTCCCCCCCTTCCCTCCCCCCCTACCCTTCCTGGACCCTAATTACTAGAAAGGGGCCCTTGGAACAGCTGTTTGTTTTAATCTAAAAGTTTATTTGATCACTAATATAGATGAGAAACTTTTAGCCTGCCATACTCTTTTTGTTTTATCATTAGGTAAAGAGTTCACGTGATAATATCTCTGTAGCATCCTTCCTGGAGTAGATTCTCGAAACAGGTGGTCAAATTGTAGAGCTTGAAATTTGAATTCTTTTGCAGGAGCCTCCACAAACCAAGTTGTATCCCTGGGAAATGTGAAGTACATTAAGATATATAGGAGGAATTGGGAGGAATGCTATTTGGATATGTTGGAATTGTTATCTCCTAATGTTCTTAAAGGTGTATGCTTGGAATATTGGCTGAAAGTTTTTTTTTTTTTTTGTATTGTAAGCGAACAAGTAATTTGATAATAAAATAAAAAAAATTTAAACATAAAGGGATATGAAACCCCAAAAATATCTTAAATAATTCAGATAGAGAATACAATTTTTAAAAAGTTTCCAATTTACTTGTTATAAAATTTGCTTTGTTTTCTTGTTATTTTTTGTGGAAAAGATATCTCGATAGGTAGCCTGCACATGTATGGAGCACTGCCTGACAGGAAATAGTACTGCCATCTAGCGCTCTTGCTAATTTATTACGTTGCAAAAATGCTGCCATATAGTACTGCTGACACGTGCACACTCCGGAACTTACCTTCATGCTTTTCAACAAAGGATAACAAGAAAACAAAGAAAATTTGATAATAGAAGTACATTGGAATGTTGTTTAAGTTGTATCTTCTATCTGAATCATGAAAGACCTTTTTGGGGGTTTTATGTCCCTTTAACGGCCTAGAAAACATAAATTATGCTTACCAGATCATTTCCTTTCCTTCTGTATGAGAAGAGTCCACAGCTGCATTCCTTACTTGTGGGAAATACTGAACCTGGCCACCAGGAGGAGGCAAAGAGCCAAAGGCTTAAATACCTCCCCCACTTCCTCCTAATCCAAGTCATTCTGCCGAGGGAACAAGGAACAGTAGGAGAAATATCAGGGTGAAAAAGGTGCCAGAAGAGGACACTGAATGCTAATGGGAGGGTAAAAAGAGAGGCGGCCCCTAAGATGAGGGCACCACAGCCTGCAAAACCCTACTCCTGAAGGCTGCTTCAGCAGAAGCAAAAACATCAAACTTGTAACATTTTGGAAAAAGTATGTAAGTAGGATCAGGTAGCCGCCTTACAAATCTGATCCATAGAGGCCTCATTTTTGAAGGCCCAAGAGGAAACCACTGTTCTCGTAGAATGAGCCGTAATCCTCAGAGGAGGCTTATGTCCCACTGACTCTGATGCTAAATGGATGACACTCCTCAGCCAAAAGATAAGAAAGTCGAAGAGGCCCTCTGACCCCTACGCTTCCCGGAATAGAGAACAAACAGAGAAAGAAGTTTGTCTAAATTCCTTTGTGGCCTGAAGATAGAACTTCAAGGCACAAACCACATCCAGATTAAGTAGTAAACGTTCCTTCAATGAAGAAGGATTAGGACATAAGAAATGGACCACAATCTCTTGAGTGCTGTTGCGATTCGACACAACTTCAAGGAGAAAACCTAACTTGGTTCATAGAACAGCCTTATCAGCATGGAATGCCAGATAAGGAGGGGCGTATTGCCAGGCAGCAATCTCAGATACTCTGCGTGCAGAAGCAATAGCCAACAGAAGAGGAACCTTCCAAGACAACAAATTAATGTTTACTTCATGCATAAGCTCCAACGGAGCCTGTTGCAAAAAAAACTTTAAGAACAAGATTGAAACTCTTTGAAGGAGCATTAGATCTAAACATAGGTCTGATCCTAGCAGAGCCTTAACAAATGACTGTACATCTGGAAGCTCAGCGAACCTCTTGTGCAGTAAAACAGACAGGGCCGAAATCTGTTCCTTCAGGGGACTTGCAGAAAAGCCCTTCTCCAGTTCATCCTGGAGAACAAAATAAATAGGTCCTCCACACCTTATGATAGATGTGACGAGCAACCGGCTTACAAGTTTGAATGAGAGAATAAATAACTCACTCAGAAAACCCTCTCTTGGCTAGGACTAAGCGTTCAATCTCCACGTAGTCAGCCTCAGAGAATCTAGACATTGATGAACAAAAAGACCTTGGTTAGCAGATCCCTGTGACAAGGTAAATTCCATGGAGGAGATGATGACATCCCCACTAGATCCGCCAACCATATCCTTCGCAGCCAAGATGAAGCAATCAGTATCACTGATGCCTGCTCTTGCTTGATTCGAGCCACTACACGAGTGAAGTAGCGGTAACAGCCGGAACAGATAAATTTAGATTGAACCTCTAAGGTACTGCTAATGCATCTGTTAGCTCCGCCTGAGGATCCCTGTACCTCAACCTATATCTGGGTAGCTTGGTATAGAGAGACGTCATAAGATCTACCTTTTGCAAATCTCCCCCAACACTTCAGGATGGAGAGACCATTCCCCCGGATGCAAGGATTGTCTGCTGAGGAAATCCGCTTCCCAGTTGTCCACTCCTGGAATGTGGATTGCTGACAGCGAACAGATGTGGGTCTCCGCCCACTCCAAAATCCGAGATACTTCCCTCATAGCTAGGGAGCTTCTCGTTCCCCCCTGATGGTTGATGTAAGCTACCGAGGATATAATTTCTGATTGGAATAAACTGGGACAAACCCAACAGAGGCCAGGCCCTCAGAGCATTGTATATTGCCCAAAGCTCCAAAATGAGATCGGGAGGGAGCTTTCCTCCTGAGTCCATAGGCCCTGTGCCTTCCTGGCACCCCTAACAGCTCCCCATCCTGACAGACTCGGGACCGTAGTCACAATCACCCAGGATTGTCTTAAGACGGACGTCCCTCGGGACAAGTGATCCGGACAAAACCACCAAGAGAGCAATTTTCTCGATCGGTTGTCCAGAGAAATCTATTGAGACAGATCCGAATGATGGCCGTTCCACTGCCTCAGCATGCGCAGTTGCAACGGTCTGAGGTAAAACCTGGCAGAGGGAATGATGTGCATGCTGGACACCATGAGACCAATCACCTCCATACACTGAGCCACAGATGGCCTTAAGTAGGTCTGGAGGGCAAGACATGTGGAAGCTAGCTTGCAACATCTCTGGTCTGTTAGAAATATTCTGATGTCTATGGAGTCTATTATAGTATCCAGGAATTCCACCCTGGTACTTGATATAAGAGAACTTTCTCTAGATTTATCATCCATCCATGGGATCGAAGAAGACAGAGGAGAGATTCCGAATGGTGTACTCTTCAAAACAATTTCTTGGAGCCGTAGCTAGACTAAACGGAAGAGCAATAAACTGGAAGCGCTGGTCCAGGAACACAAGCCTTAGGAACTGGAAGCGGTCCTTGTGGATTGGTATGTGAAGGGAGCATCCTTCAGCTCTATCATGGTCATGAACTGCCCTTCTTGAAGGAGGGGAAGAATGGACCTTATTGTCTCCAACTTAAACAAGGGGACATTTAAAAACATGTTTAAGCACTTTAGGTCCAGAATCGGATGGAAAATTCCCTCCTTCTTTGGGACCATGAAAAAGTTGGAATAGTATCCCCAACCTCTCTCTGCGATAGACAATGGGACAATAACTCTTAAGAGGACAGATCCTGTATGCACCCCAGAAAGGCATCACTCATTTCTGTTCTGGAAAATAGATTTGAGAGGAGAAATCTGCCCTTGGGTGTCTGAGACTTGAAACCTATCTTGTAACCCTGAACTGTGACCTCTAGGACCCATGGATCCTGCACGTCCCTGAACCAAGCGACTGAAAGAGTGACAGTGTGCCCCTACACGATCCAGAAGAGGACCAGGGACCACCCATACATGCCTACTTAGACTTGGCAGGCTTCTTGCTCTGCTTGGATTTATTCCAGAACTGAGCAGGCTTCCAAGAGCTCTTGGTTTGCTCTGGCATAGCGGAGGACTGCTGAAGATGGGCTTTATCAGAACTAAAAGAATGAAAATTGGAATTTCGTCCCTTAGACTAGTTTTCATTCTCTTGCGGTAGGAAGGCAGTCTTGCCCCCTGAGACCGTGGAGATAACTGAGTCCAGGTCTGTACCAAACTAAATCTTTCCCTTACAGGGGAGGGAAAGAAGTCTAGACTTAGAAGTCATATTCGCAGACCATGACTTACCATGACTTTAACCAGAGCCTGACGGGCCTAAACAAAAAGTCTGAAACCTTAGCATTCAGGCGAATAATCTGCTTAATAGCATCACAGATAAAAGAATTAACAACCCTCAATGTCTTGTTTCCTGAATAATGTCTAGGGGACCCTCCACCTCGAACAAATTCTATAAGGAGTTGCACCAGTAGGTAGTTTCTCCAGCAACCGGGACAACAGCTGCCGCTGGTTGAAACAAATATCCCGCATGTTGAAACATCTTTCTTAACAGAGTTTTCATCTTTTATCAATGGGCTCTTTAAATGAAGAGCTATCCCCAAGTGGGATAGTAGTACGTTTAGCAAGAATGACAATAGAGCCATCCCTTTTAGGGACGGAACCCCAAAACTCCATTGAGAGTCCAGGACCGGGAACAATTTCTGAAAGGGAGAAGAGGGGGAAAAGGAATCCAATACTGTCCCATTCATTCTTAATAATGTTCGCATCTAACAGGAACAGTGAAGGATAAGGTACCACCCTGTCCTCAAACTCTATCCAATTTAGGAATCAAAAGTTCATCAGGCAATTTTGCCTCTGGAACCTCTAAATTTGCAAAACTTCCTTTAGAAGACAGCGCAAATTCCTAAAACTAAAGTCTGGTTCCTCTGCAGCCAGAGGTTTAGAGGCAGCAGACTCCGACCTAGAATGTTCATGCTCTGAAGTCACAGAAAGAACTTCATCCTCGGATAACCTATCAGTTAAATTCAATAAATTGTCTGATGTACTCTGGGAAGGAGGGCAATATGTAACCTTTCGCTTGCGCTTAGCAGGGTGAGTTAAAGCATTAAAGGCCGCAGACACCGCCGTCTGAACTGCACAGTAACGTCTGGTGGAAAAAAGGCCCCCTCCAGATGGAGGATTAGCAATGCTACAGGAAACTGCATGGGTAGAGGGAAATGAATGTAGGGTACACACCTCACTGGACGACAACTCCTCAGAGGTGGATGGCTCAGTGGTATCAAACATTATCAAGGCATATGGAACATAATTGAAAGGGCGGCTCTAAGGCCTCTTCACAATATAAACAGGAATTACTCTTAGGAATAGAGGGAGTATCCTCTAAAGTAACAAAATTCTCTATCGCTAAAGCAATAACCAGAGAACTAAAGAAAATAAACGGCACCCTTATACCCCAATGGGTGTGGCACTCCCCACCTCCTATGTCCCAGACACTACAGAGATTTATGACTCCTCTCTGATAGACTCCTGGTCAGGAAAGAGTGAATGAAAGCCGCGACCACTCCTAGTCACATGGTGCATAATGCAAGACTGTCCCTGCTATGAGAAAAAGTGCGCCAAGCTTGTAAGCTGCATAGCTCTCAAAGTGAAACCTGTATATTCCATAACAGCCTATGAGCCCATAACATCTGACACATAAAAGCAGCATAAAATCAAATAAACATATAAGATTATTCCCCACTGTTCAATAATCCCCCTCAGGAGATATTAACCCTTGATTCTATAAAGATAAATGAGCCACACTGTGACCCTGTCTTCTAACGTTAATATGAGTGTAAAGTAATGAAATGATCTTACCGGCATCTATGCCGTGGAACAGTGACACAGTCCTTCAAGTTTGACAGATTGTAGCAGCGCTTCTGACATGGACTTGAGTGAAGAAAGCAGGCAGCGAAACTCGTCAACGCTGATTGCTTAAGGAGCTGTTAATATGAGTTGGGATGGTTTCGCAGAAAGACTCTCTCTGCATCTCCAGATTCTAACTTTCATTCATGCTCTCACTGAGAGGCTGACAGGACTACTTAAAACTCCAGTCCCATCTCGAACAGTACTACCCTTCATAAGAGACTACTCTGAAATCTTCTGACACTTCTCTGACAACCTCCTGTGACGAAAGGCAAAGAATGACTGGGGTTAGGAGGAAGTGAGGGAGGTATTTAAGCCATTGGCTGGGGTGTCTTTGCCTCCTCCTGGTAGCCAGGTTCAGTATTTCCCACAAGTAAGGAATGCAACTGTGGACTCTTCCCATATTAAGAAGGAAATTTAACTCTTGATCCATAATCCAAGTTTTAATCATGATAGTTGAGACCTTTCTTTAAGCAAGGCAGCCGGCAAGTTATTTTATCATCCGTTTTTATGTTTTTCCTCTTTCCTGGTATTAACATTGTTTTACAGGTATTAGAATTTTCAGGATTCTCTCAATTTTACAAAATAATCTGCAAGTTTCTTATAAAGTGTCTGACATTTAGATCTCTGTTCTAAACATTCTGCTTAATTTGACAGCGATTATTTTCATTCCATAAGGCAGGGAGAGTCCATGACTTCATTCCTTACTGTTGGGAAATACAACACCTGGCCACCAAGAGGAGGTAAAGACACCCCAGCCAAAGGCTTAAATATATCCCACCCATTATCCCCAAGTAAATAGTAAGCCAGGGCCTCTCATGGACCCCTAGAGTGTTATCTGTTAACTGAGGGGGGGGGGGGGTTCTAGAGGGGGAGGATAGACAAATTACGTTTTCTAAGGATGCATTTTCCTACACTTAACTAGTAAGCTTTATCTAGTGGGGGGTTGGTGAGACTGTATTATGGAAGCTAAAATAGCTGTGTAAAATATAGGCTAGAATGTAGTGTATAAAACAGATAGATATGAGCTATGGGGTTGTAATCGGAATGGAGGTAGAATTCGTACCCATTTCAGTATTAAGTGCTATAATAACCAATAACTATATTCGTATTTGCTGTTAGTGTTTAACATCACTGTATTGATTTAACTGCTTATGCATGTAAGATTTAACAGTAGAGCAGATATAAGAAATTTTACTGGATCTAGGACTTAAAACTAAACCTAGCTTCGATCAGTACTACACATTGGACCACTAGATAGGTGGGGCTATCACCTAGTAGGGTAGAGAAAATATTGTGTCGTGTTCCTAACTATATATAGTGATAGGGATATGGACTAGTGCCTACTCTATACCCTTGAAGCTTGAGGGGGGGGTGATACCTAGTAACCACCAATAGAAATTGAGTAAAGAATGGAAATCCCCCAAGCGCCTACCAGACCGGAGGCAGAAAGGGATTATCAGCGATAAAAATCTAGTAGTGTAAAATTACATAAAAGCATTTATTATGTTTATAATGTTTATTAATAAATGCTTTTATGTAATTTTACACTACTAGATTTTTATCGCTGATAATCCTTTTCTGCCTCCGGTCTGGTAGGCGCTTGGGGGATTTCCATTCTTTCTTCATTCCCTAACTATATATAGGTTGTATGGAACTAGGAATAATCTCTGCTTGTTTCTACTTAGCATCTTCACTATGTACAGCAACTCAAATAGCAGCTTACAATAATTTACTGTAAATATGGAGTAAAGGTATATGGGCTATATTCCCAAAGATTGAATAATTAACTGTGATACAGGGTACTGAATTTATTTACTAGGGTAGATTTACTCAAATCCCATAAGTTAGGAAATTGAGTGCAAATGGTTCTAAGGTGGAGAGATTTATATGTAGTTGCATGTATCTAGTTATCTAGTGTATCCGATCAAACTAGCAAGTCGTCATTAAGACTATAATTCATGTGCTGTTGCAGGGATAATCCCTTCGTGCTTATGTGAAGTAAACAAAAGGCATTACCCAATATCAGGTTTACAAGTGGTATCTGCAGGTGGTCATGGGAATAGCATATAATAAAGCAAATGTCCCACACACAGATAAGAATCTAAAGCTTCATGCATCTCTTTCCATGGTGGGGAATTATGAATCTTGTTTGGGTAGTAATAGAGAGGTAACATGTAATATTAGCTAATATTGGACTATCACCCTCAATCTTACATTTTTTACTGGGTGTGTGTGAACATATTTAATAATTCTAGATGGGTATATGGGGGACACTTACTACCACTAGATGGCCATGCTAAGGGTTATGAGACGGTAAGATTAAGTAAATGGAAAGATAAAATGGACTATCTGGATATAAGTAGACTCACTAAAAATAAAATCAAGCAATTTGTTTTTATTATTGTCTAAAGATATTAGGCATTGTCTCACAGGTCCTCTTTAGTATATTAGTTTGCCACATGGGTATGGGCCCTATACCCTGAGGCACAATCCTTTATATTCCAGTAGTAAGTTAAGTCAAATATATAACTAGCACATTAAAATGCCTTTTATTTGCCAGTTTCAGAATGATATCGGTTTGTTATGTCTGCCTCATAACTTTGCATGATACAGTAAGATGGCTCACCATAATAAACACTAAGAGTGACTGGTGTTATTTACCCTTCTCTATCAAGTAATCTTTTTCATATATATTGAGGAATATGTTTTAACATAGAGTGAAAAATATTAACGTAGCTTGTGTCTAAGAGGGTAACAAAATTATAACACATTATACAACAGAAATGTTCTAAATCAGCAGAGAGCAGTTCTGCTGTATATCAACTTGTATGATACATAGCTGCAAATTTCTCAAGTCTCATCAATAAGTGCCAGTCTGGAGCATCGGAATTTTGGGAGGCTTATAGTTAATGTCTAACACAAATGGAGACCTCCTATAATCATTTATAAACTCTCCAAGAGATCTATCCAACTCCAGCTTTCACAGCCATTAATGAATAGGGAGTCATAGTCTGCTTGACCGGAGACACGTGTAGAACATAGCAGACACTTTGCAACACTTTATATTCAGCTGCTGTAGCTGCTATGATTGCAAGATGTATTTCTCTAAGAATATCACCTCTCCCTTTTGGAACTTGGAGGACCGCCTGTGCTTTGATCTCATCTGAGGTTGTGCCCAATACAAAAGTGTATGACTCCTGGCATATAGTCAGACCCTCTGCCTCATTCAGATCACCATGCCTCTCAGTCTCTATAACTGCTAGCACATTCTGTAGCGTCTCTGGCCGAGTCTCTTGCTTAGGGTATTCTGTAACTGCTGTAAGTATCAGGGATTCTAGCTCTAGGAAATGCTTTAGGATCAGCCAGGTTACCTCGGTTTCCCATTTATTGACGGCAGCCATGTTCTGTAGTATCCTAGTCTCTCTGATCAAGTTATGTAGGAGAGAGCCTGCATGGGTTTAGCATAAGCTTATGATCTTGGGAAGTCTCTGGTTGTGTTACTGGGTAATCTTCCAATGTGAGGATGATGTGGGGTTTAGTGGGGCACCGTTGTTGCAGCCTTGTAATTGCAGTTCCGTATTTAGGTGAATCCAAAATGGCGACCGCAACGTGGGCACACTGAGCTCATATGTTGTGGGAGCTGTATATTGCACTCGATCCTGCTGCGGGCATCGCGCCTAAGGAGAGCGTTTTCACTGTTAGCTGTCTGGGTCAAGGAGGTGGTGAGTGCCCAAGCCATTGGGATTATAAAGGTGCAGTTTTTTTAATAAAAGTGTTTTCACTTTTGTCTGTCCAGTGAATATATCTTAGCTATGGAGGACTAAGGAAGGTTCCGTTCCTTCTGTACTGATTAATAATTCCTGTTTATATTGTGAGGAGGCCATGGTTTGCCCGCCTGCTCAATTTTGTTCCATTTGCCTAAGCACTAAACGACTGCGACGTGGGCACCCTGAGCTCATATACTGAGCCTGCTCATCCTCGGGAGTATGTTTTGTAACAGCCCCGCTATCAGGGGCAGTGGTAGTGGCCCGTCGTATGTTGCTCTCCCAGCGCACACTTGTGAGTAGATGAGCCGCCACATGGGTAGGAAGATGGCTACACTCAGGCGATCTCCTTACTGTTGGCATAAAAAGTGTAGTTTATCTCTGCCTCAGGAGACTGTCATTAGTCGGGATTTGTTGGCGTCGATTCCCTTTATCTGTCACACACCATTTCAGCTTTGGTGCTGAGTCTAGAGGTTGAACAGTCAGGTTTATAATAGGACTAATTGCGGAGCTCAAGTAATATGCGAACACTCGGCTTCTAAGCTTGCTCCACCCCTATTTATAACTGCTTTAATGTGAGAGTTTTTTGGGCTCATAGACCTGTTTGTGCTTTTGGCTTGGAACAAACAGGTTTCACTTTCGTTTTTGAGTGTTGCGCAGCTTATAATAGCTTAGCGCCTTTTTGATATCCTATACCTCACGTGACCGGGTGCGTTTTTTTCATTTCCTACGATCCTGCTGCGGACATCACTCCTAAGGAGAGCGTTTTCACTATTAGCTGTCTGGGTCTAGGAGGTGGTGAGTGCCCAAGCCATTGGGAATTATAAAGGTGACTTTTTTTTAATAAAAGCGTTCACTTTTTTCTGTCTTTCTGTGAATATATCTTAGCTATGGAGGATTGTGATACTACATTAGAAGGTTCCGCTCCTTCTGTACTGATTAATAATTCCTGTTTATATTGTGAGGAGGCCGTGGTTTGCCCGCCTGCTCAATTTTGTTCCATTTGCCTAAGCACTATTCTAAAGTCTAAGAAGGGAGACAAGCCTGCTAATACTCATAGCGCTATTAGCCCCTCTGAGTCGTCTACCTCTCAGGAATCTGGGTCCCGAGAGATTACTACTCTTTCTACACTACCCGCTCCACATGCAGTTCCCCGCGGCTCAACTAATCCTCCATCTGGAGGGGACTTTTTTCCGGCGGACTTTACCGCGCAGTTACAAGCGGCGGTGTCTGAGGCCCAATTTATCTGGTATAAATTATGTTTCTTTTACAATAGTTTCACCAGCACAGTGTCTGGTTTGTTTATCTTATTGTTAGATTCCTTATTTTATTTTCTATTTGGATAAGACATTTTATCTGCTTTTTTTCAGTCAGGACATTGTAGGTCATTTTCTTTGTCCTATTTCTATTTTTAAAGAGCATTTTAATTTGTTCTCATCTACATAATATTTAAAAGATCATTTGTCTACTTATGGATCAGACAGCTACAGTTGTTACTTTAGCTTCCTGGTTAAAGTTATCATTAAAGTGAAAGTCAATCCTAGCGTTTCAGAAAGCTAGGATTGACCATTGGGACAAATAAAAATGGGACTTTCATTCATGAAGTAAATACTTCATGCAGAAAGCTCCTTTGTTTCAAGTGTTCGCCGCACTGAGCTGCTCAGGCAGACCACGGCAGAACGCTGTTTTGCTTGAGAGGTGACGTTGTCACCTATTAGCCAATAGCCATGTGGAAAATCTGGTTTGGCGCCCTGTGAAGCCGGATTTCCCGCATGCTATTGGCTAAGAAGTGAAAACGTCACCTCTTAGCAAAACAGCGTTCTGCTCAGTGCGGCGAGTGCTTGAAACAAACAAAGGAGCTTTCTGCATGAAGTATTTTAAACTTCATGAATGAAAGTCCCCTTTATTTGTTCCAATGGTCAATCCTAGCATTTCACAAACGCTAGGATTGACTTTCAGTTTAAGTATAGCTCTAGGGGAAACAGGACATTTTCTTCCAGAAATTTTACAGTTTTTTTCTACTACATTAGTTCCATTTTGGGGGTGTTTTTTTATTTTAAATAAGGCTTTTAGTTATGTAGATTGCACAGCATCAACTTGGTCTTCTTTATTAAAGGGACTGTCAACCCAAAAAATTTCCTTACTGCTACAGATAATGTTTACTAAGATAAATATTTCAAAATGTAGCGCAATTTTGCTAAATATACTGTTTTCGGGAAAAATTACTTACTACATGTCCCTCTGGAGATTTGAAATGGCCGCCAGCCCCTCCTCTATTTCGTCATAACCCTTTTTCCTTCATTCCTCTTCTGCAAGAAACTTCTCGTGCCTCCGCGTTTCCGTTGTTTGCGCATGCGCAATGCGCCGATTTTAGTGACCTTTTGAAGCAGGAACTTAAAATAACCGCTCAGTATCCTAGCGGTTTCTATATGCAGCGGACCAGTTGGCTTCTCTTCATCTACCGCTGCATATAGAAACCGCTAGGATACTGAGCGGTACTGATGATCCTGAATTCTGCTAATATGTATCAGAATATTTGTATCAGAACAAAGGGCTCAGTGATGAGAAATGTCTATGCAAAACCCAGACATACATTTCTGTGAGGTTTCCAAGATATGAATTAAACGACTTCTCTGTGATACGGCTCTCGCTGTAGTTGCCAAGGGCTGTTTAACTTAGTACTTGTCAGTGCCTTGTTAAATAATTTCCCAGTCTTGCTGCTCTTGCCAATAATTTGCCAGTCTTACTACTCTGGCCAGATCTGTTATTCATCGCATCCCATTGGATTTCCAATGAATTTACAATAAAAGATCTTTTAATGCAGTAATTTACTGGTTATTATTTTTCCCTTGTGGGAGCATTTTTTAGGAGTGTTTTCTACAGAAATGTATTTGAGCTCAGCTCTTTGGGGATAGAAATAAAGAGACTTTTGTTTCTCCTTATTTGTACATTGTGTCTCCATGAAATAGTTTATTTTTATGTCCTGATTTGAGAATAAAATAAAGGGTTAAATGCTTTTAACATAAATTGATTTTTTTTTAATAGTATTAGGTTCCAATCTCAGCAAGAATGGTCATTGGACTCAGGTTATAAATAAATGTTTTAGAATGTTTTGCAACTTCCAGGAATATTTAGGTGCTGTATATCACTGAAGCAGAAAGGAATGTTTGCTGAGATCTGTCTAAAACATTTATTTCAGTAAATTGTGTGTCTTTTATTTTACATGCAGGTTTCTGAGAATATCCGAAAATACTTTTGAATGTTATAATAATAATAATTAAAAATCACATTTCAGAGAAGAGGAAATTAATATAACAATGCCGGTTACACAAGAAACCTCTTATCACTGCATTCCAATTTTGCTGCAATATCCCTTTAACCTGAGTCCAATGACCATTCTTGCTGAGATTGGAACCTAATACTATTAAAAAAAAATCAATTTATGTTAAAAGCATTTAACCCTTTATTTTATTCTCAAATCAGGACATAAAAATAAACTATTTCATGGAGACACAATGTACAAATAAGGAGAAACAAAAGTCTCTATTTCTATCCCCAAAGAGCTGAGCTCAAATACATTTCTGTAGAAAACACTCCTAAAAAATGCTCCCACAAGGGAAAAATAATAACCAGTAAATTACTGCATTAAAAGATCTTTTATTGTAAAATATATTAAAATATTCATAAATGTAAAGATCCCTACGCGCTAGGCATATCTATGTATACTGTTGTTCTGCTTGTGTATATAGAGTTGCCCATTAGAAGATGAATACCGGGGTTTTATACAAAACTTGAATTGATTCTGGTTATAAATATGTTCAAATTTTCTTTGTCAATATAAAAGGATATGAAAGTAATCAGTATATTGGGGGTGTAGATCTATTGTAATGTAGTGTGTTTATAAAGGCTGCTATAGCTCTCGATCAGCACCATGTGCACGTACCTAGTGCCAATCTATAAATTAGCCTGGGCTCCTATTGGTAGGTACACACTATGTAGTATCAATTAATGTGCATGGGGAAAATAAAAAAAAATACAAAAATATCTGTAATCACAGATTGCGTTCTCATCAAACATCTTTAGGATAGGGTGATGAGCACAACTTTGTCATTACAACGCTTTGAACTTTGTGTGGTAGACATAAACATGATTAGAGAGCTTACATGTGTATCCAAAACCATGAAACTACTTTAAGAAATATAAAAGCCTGGTTTCGGAATATCTATATTGAATTGTTTTACTTATGCAAATGCAACACATTTTGCTTAGTGAAAAAAATAACAAAAAAAATGTGCATGGGGCACACATAACAATAAGCCTCCATGTAAACTCAGAGATCAGCAGTGGCATGGGCACGTACTGCTGATGGCAGTTGTTGGGTAAAAACATTTTTGGTTAATGTGTAGTGTTCTTAGTTGCTGTGTTATAGTGTAGCCCCGGCATATTAACTGTTATGTCCTATTAACATGTATTGGAAATCCAATGGGATGCGATGAATAACAGATCTGGCCAGAGTAGTAAGACTGGCAAATTATTGGCAAGAGCAGCAAGACTGGGAAATTATTTAACAAGGCACTGACAAGTACTAAGTTAAACAGCCCTTGGCAACTACAGCGAGAGCCGTATCACAGAGAAGTTGTGTAATTCATATCTTGGAAACCTCACAGAAATGTATGTATGGGTTTTGTATAGACATTTCTCATCACTGAGATGAGATGAATACAAATATTCTGATACATATTAGCAGAATTCAGGATCATCAGTACCGCTCAGTATCCTAGCGGTTTCTATATGCGGCGGTAGATGAAGAGAAGCAAACTGGTCCGCCGCATATAGAAACCGCTAGGAAAAGGTCACTAAAATCGGCGCATTGCACATGCGCAAACAACGGGAACGCGGAGGCACGAGAAGTTTCTTGTAGAAGAGGAATGAAGGAAAAAGGGTTATGACGAAATAGAGGAGGGGGCTGGCGGCCATTTCAAAACTCCAGAGGGACATGTAGTAAGTAATTTTTCTTGAAAACAATATATTTAGCAAAATTGCACTACATTTTGAAATATTTATCCTAGTAAACATTATCTGTAGCAGTAAGGAAATTTTTTGGGTTGACTGTCCCTTTAAGTCCTACAGTCTTAGTGACTAATAAAGAGGTGCCTGACTTAATTTTTGTCCCATATCCAAATAAGCTCCCACAGCACCATAGATTGTTTCAAAGCTTTATTGAAACCTACAGGTCCAGGCCATCACAGGCCTGTATGTTCCAATAAAGCTTTGAATCATTCCATGGTGCTGTGGGAGTTTATTTGGATATTTGACTTTTGTGGGATGTGTGTAGTTAACCTATCCCGGACATGCACATGAGAGTTGATGAGGTGCTGTATATTTCTGTACTAATATTAATTTTTGTCCCACCTATTTACTCGTGGACTCCACAGCTTGGGTATTAGATGCCAGGAGTAATGTCTTGTGGACTCTCACCACCTTATGAAAGAACAAAATATCACTTACCTGATAAATTATTATTTTTTACATGGTGGTGGGAGTCCACGAGACCTGCCCTCTTTTATTTTCCAATTGGCGGCAGTTTATTATGCACCTCATTTACCAAGCTTTGACCTTTCCTACTTGTATTATTCCCCTTTTCTTGGCTATACGTTGGACTAGGATATTATAGAGGTGAGATGGATTAAAACCTTCTAGAATGTTGTGTATCTTTGCCCCCTCCTAGTGGCCAGGAGTTGAAACCCAGGAGTAATGGTTCATGGATTCTCACCACCATGAAAGAAATTAATTTATCAGGTAAGCATAAATTTAGCTTTCCCTTCCTTTCAAGAAAGAGCTTCCCTAGCTCAAATCAAAAAGCTATTATCAAGATCCCAGGAGACAAGAGCTCTTTCACTCCACAAAGCAAGGAGCAGATTACCTTGTCTGCTATGCCTTCCATCCAAAGCAATTACATCTACACTCTTCAGAGTTTGATGCTCTTGATTTCCCTTGGTCATTTTCTTACCCTTCCTTCTGGACCCCTGTTCATCATCGAGACCATAACCTCAACGTTAAAACCCTTCAATACACACCCTTTGAGGCCTTGCTTCTCTTACCCATTAATCTCTTTATTTGTTAAAAAGGAAAGTAAACACTTAGGGCAGGATTACAAGTCACGAAGCAAATCAATTACGAAAGCACAGCGCGTTATGGCTTTTTTGCATTTAAGGTTGCGCAATCGAGAAGACAAATAGAAAAAAAAAACCACAAAAACCCTAATATGTTGCGCAAAGCCTTTGACATATTCTCATCGAAAAGTGTACATGAAAATTAGAATATTTCATATCGCGAAAATGTTTTCGTAAAGGAATATGTTCTATTTATTTATAAATAAATATGTATTTATATATGTGATGATTTTTGGACAGATATATCTATTTATGGCGAGATATATATATGAATAAATATATCTCTATATATCTCGAGATCTATATGTGAATATCTTTTTGAAAATCCCTCTCAGATATTGTTTAATGTGCATAAGATTGTAATGTAAAATATTTTCATTATCTTCCTAGTTAAACATATCTCTATACATATCAATGCATATTTCTCTATGTATGTGTATGTATGTCAATGTAAAATCCCTGCATTTTCTCTAACACCCAAGATCGCCTATCTTTGAGCCCTTATAACTTTTGTGTGCAATCCTTTTTTAAATAATATTCATTAGACAGTGTTAATATGAGTGTAACTGTACTTTGTAATGTATTTTGGAAGTGTTTCGTGAAACTTTTATGTTGCGCAAAACTGTTAACTATAGCTCTTCGAGCGTGGAAAGGATTGTTGTATAAAAGGTGCATGCGCAATCACGATTTTTCAAAACTTGTAATAGCTGCGCAATGGAAATTGGTTGCGACAAGACCATATCGCGCATGGAAAAGTCATAACGCGCGACTTGTAACCTTGCCCTTAGACTGTATATAAAATGCTTAAATTGATAGTAAATCCTAGCGTTTGTGAAATGCTAGGATTTACCAGTGGAACAAATAAAGGGGACTTTCAGTCATGAAGTATAAAATACTTCACTCTGAAAGTTCCTCTATTTGTCTGAAGCGTTCTCCGCACTGAGCTCCTCAGGCAGCCCAATAGCGTTCTGCCGTGGGCTGCATGAGGCGCTCAGCGCGGCGAACGCTTCAAATAAAGGAATTTTCAGCATGAAGTATTTTATACTTCATGACTGAAAGTCCCCTTTATTTGTTCCACTGGTAAATTCTAGCGTTTACGTCCATTATAAAATTTGCTTTGTTCCTATAATATTCTTTATTAAAGAGATACTTAAGTAGGTGTCTGGAGCACAACATGGCAGGAAATAGTGCTGCCATCTAGTTCTCCAGACATGTGCACGCTCCTGAGCTTACCTCCCTGCTTTTCAACAAAGTATACCAAGAGAATGATGATAATTCTATAATAGAAGTACATTAAAAAAGTTGTGTAAAAATTGTATGCTGTATTTGAATCATGAAAGAAAATTTTGGGGGTTTCATGTCCCTTCAAAGGACTAGTAAATACAGTAGATTTGCATGATAAAAAGACAATTCAATAGCACTTAGGGGTAGATTTAATAAGCAGCTTATGCTGCATTCTACGCCAGAAGTTTCCGACTCGCCGAAAACGTAAGTTAAGAAGCAGCGATTGTGAGACCGCTGCTCCTTAACTTGTCAGTCACTTTTTAGGTGGTGGACTGCAATTATGCTGATCCGATCGGGATGATTGACACCCTCTGCTAGGGACCAATTGGCCACGAATGTGCAGGGGGCGGCATTGCACAAGCATTTCACAAGAAATGCTTGTGTATGCTGTCGGCATTTAGCAATGTCAGGCGGACAGGATTTGCTACAGCGAATCATGTCCGACCGGCAAATGGTAAATCTACCACTTAATCTGAACATCAAATGACTAGAAGATGTTTTTCTGACAAATGTCAGTTATGCCTTTTTCCACTCATGTATCATGTGATAGCCATCAGCCAATTACAAATGCATATACATATATTCTGTGAATTTCTGCACATGCTCAATAGAAGCTTGCAACATATTGCACTTACTAGAATTAAAAGAAAATGACAAATGACAATCACAAAACAACCCTCATCTCTAAAACATACAGGTTATGACTCTCCGCTAGATAGTTTTCACCGTATATTGCCTGTTCGTATTAAAGATCCTCCGTAGTCTCCTGCCACCGACCGGCTGATCACCTTCAGATTGCAGGCTAGTTGCTATAGTAACTTCACCTTACACTATAAAATGTACGTTTAACGTCTGCACACCTTGTCTGTGATCACCTCTTGGGTACTTAGCAGGGATGAGCTGTTCATTTTCCTGTAATTTAGGAGGAAGCGGTTTCTTCTGTATGAAGTTACAGTATGTGTAGGGCGCGCAAACTGCAATGAGAACAGCCAGTAGTGAGATCACTCACAGCCTCCACCTAAGCCCCCTGGTTATCCAGAATAAATAGTCAAATTGAGCTGTTCTACTCTACCTATACAGACAAACCAACCACCTATCTTAATCGGAGTAAGCAAGCACAAAAGAAGGTTTTAAGACTGAAAAGGTAGAATTGAGGTCTGATGGACCTCAGCAATGCTGCCCTGGTTACTGCTCTAGCAGACATGTTAGATGATCATTTTCGGCGCCTAATGCATCACCTTAAGCTTGAATGGGAAAGCATAAGTAGCATAGCAGATCAGGGAGAGAGAAAGTCGCTGCTAGACCATGTACAACCTAAGAATGAAGCTATGCAAAACTATCGGACCAAAGTGGATGCTCTTTACAATACAGTGAGATGGTGGAGAAAAAGGAACAGGCATGTTATAAATCTGCCCCAGTTACAGGTCATCAAAACATGGAGGAGACCTTAAGTATATCTCCTGATCATGGAGCAGTGGCATCGGTCCTTGCCACGAGGCAGCCAATCGTGGTGGGATTGATGTCTAACTCTACATTAGTTAAAGCTCCTGTGGACTATGGCCTCCGTGACATCTATCATACACTGAACCAGTGGGTTCATAGACAGTTGTTATGGGAGCAGAAGATGAAAAGTGCACTGGGAGCAACATCATACGAACGTAGACATCTTTTAACAGGGACTGCCTATCTGAGACAACTAAGCTCTGCAAACTTCTCCTGTCTGGTTCTTACAGGATTAATCTACAAGCAGAGTCCAGTCTTATTGACGCTTGTGACTATTGTAGGTTCTGAGCTATTGATGCGAACTTCTGGCGCAGGTTGACTGCCTTTTGATATATCTCTGTGAGAGTATAATAGCAATACTGATGTTCTTTGATAAAGTTATGGATTTTTTTTTCTCTTTTTTGCTTCATTTATTTACTTGTTTGTTGAGACGAACCGTAAATTGCAATGATGAATGTTCGACTATATGAAAACTATACATTTGAGATTGCATATACCACTCATAATTCATGCTCCATGCACATAATATGAACAGATAGGCAATGATTTATTTTATTTTTTTGCTGCAAGTATATTTCCTCTGTCTAGTAAATATATATTTAGAATGTATCATCTTGCTAGTTCCTGCCTTTAGATATATCACTTCAGGGGATCATTTATGCTTTTATTAGGTATACGAAGCTTAGGGTACTATATCTTTGTAAACAGCTCTCTAACTTTTAGCTAAACAATTACAACAACCTATATAGTACTGTTATATATTTTGATGTTTCAGAAATGGGATTTGCTTATGTGGTTCATATGTAATCTCAATCTGGGGTACTATACACCTATGTCCCACTCTTCACCTAGCTTATATAAATAGATTGAGGTGTGGAATACTAGTTACCATAAATTTATAATGAGATCATTGTGATACTCTCCCTCTAGTGCTCTATAGCATATAATGTGTACCTGCAGAGTGGCAAGATCCTGGATTTGTTTTATGTACCCCAAAATCTATTAAATAGGCCTTTTCATGTAATTCTCTGTTAAAATGAGCTCCTAGTCAGTACTTGGATGTCTGTTCTATAAATACCCTGGGATATAAGCCATACCGTCTTTTGTATCTTGTCCCATATCATGATACCCTGGGTACTTATGACATTTTATATTCATTATATGACTCTCTCTAGTAGGGTTGCACCAATACTACTTTGGTTCAGAACACTGGATAGCACTTTCTGATAGGTTGCTACATTTAGCCACAAATCAACGAGTCTACCCAGGTGCTGAACCTAGAATGGACCGGCTCTTAAGCTTTCATTCCTGCTTTTTCAAAAGGGGATACCAAGAGAGCGAAGAAATTGTGATAGTAGTTGTAGATTGGAAAGTTTCTTAAAATTGCATACTATGAGGCCTATTTATTAAAGGTCTGTCGGACCTGATTAGGTCCGACAGACCTCGCTGAATGCAGATAGCAATACGCTCTCCGTATTCAGCATTGCACCAGCAGCTCTTGTGAGTGCGGATCAGGTCCGCAAGACATTGCTGAATGCAGAGAGCAATACGCTCTCCGCATTTAACATTGCACCAGCAGCTCACAAGAGCTGCTGGTGCAATGCCGCCCCCTGCAGACTCACGGCCAATGTGCCGCCAGCAGGGGGTGTCAACCAGATTGTACTCGATCGGGTTGAATTGTGGCGATCTCTGTCTGTCTGCTCATGAAAGAAAAAAATGTGGGTTTAGTATCCCTTTAACAAATAACTAGGTACCAAATAGTCTTAGCAACCTTTTATAACTCCCTGCATCTCTATTGGTGCACTTTCAGTTGCAATGTAATTTCCATATAGACTTCAATGCCTGGGCTATGTTTAGTGCTACTGTAGGAGAACCCCACTCCGCCTTCAGTGCATATATTTTTACCTGAATTTTGCATATCAGCAGCCAAAGTAATAAAAAAAAAAAACCTGCATGGTGCACTTTATTGTTAAACTGACATCCTAGCGCTGCGGAATCTGTTGGCGCTCTACAAATAACCGTAGCATCAAACGTCCTTACTGATAAAAGAAACACATAGATTAACACGCAGAGATGCTTCTGTTCCTTGTATTCTAATTGCTAGATTGTCTGTTATACTGCTAGTTTTCATCTTGCACAATTATGCTCAAAACATACTGTACTCTGAGGAACACCCTTAGCTTATATAATTGCAGGAAGTGTTCATAGGACATATTAAGTTAATTCCTATGAACACTCATCCTACAATTATAGGACTAGATTTAGATTACATTTGATTGGTAAGCTTTACCAATGCTCTGTTCACATTTCCAACTCCATAGACTTTACTAGAGTTGGACATTTAATGAGAGCATTGGTAAAGCTTACCAGTCAATGTAATCTATCCCATAGTGTTGTTCCCCATGATTAAACACTACACGGTTATATTTTTAACTGTATTGCACTTTTGGTTGGTTGGGATTTTACATTTGTTGTTAATATTTTATTTATAAACCTGTTCTGTGAAATTTCTTCAAGTTTTTACAACTTTGTGACAAGCAAAACAAACTGCTTTATTTTATGTCTTTTGAATTACAGTTCTTCATAATTATAAAGTAGCTATCTTAAATCATTAGTCTGTATTGTGCTTGAGAAACGGTTACATGACATTTAAAATAAAATTTAAAAAAAAAAAAAAAACAGTAATTGGTATTGGCAAGTATTTGAAGAAAAGAAAAAAAAAAGTATCGTTTATTGTATTCCGTCTTTAAAAAAAAAAAAATTGTATTAGTGCAACCCTACTCTCTAGTTAGAGTAATACTTGATGTTTCCAACATATTGATGTTCTAGAACCTAAGTAATTTCTTGGTTACTAACATACAGTGGATATAAAAAGTCTACACACCCCTGTGAAAATGTCAGGTTTCTGTGATGTAAAAAAAATGAGAAAGATAAATCATTTCAGAACTTTTTCTACCTTTAAGGTGACCTATAAACTGTACAACTCAATTGAAAAACAAACTGAAATCTTTTAGGTAAAGGGAAATAAAAAAAAACTAAAATATGGTTGCACAAGTGTGAACACCCTTTTATAACTGGGGATGTAGCCGTGTTCAGAATTAAGCAATCACATTCAAAATCATGTTAAATAGGAGTCAGTAAACACCTGTCATCATTTAAAGTGCCTCTGGTTAACCCCAAATAAAGTTCAGCTGTTCTAGTAGGTCTTTCCTGATATTTTGTTAGTCACATCCTACAGCAAAAGCCATGGTCCGCAGAGAGCTTCTAAAGGATCAGAGGGATCTCATTGTTAAAATGTATCAGTCAGGAGAAGGGTACAAAAGAATTTCCAAGGCATTAGATATACCATGGAACACAGTGAAGACAGTCATCAAGTGAAGAAAATATGGTGCAACAGTGACATTACCAAGAACTGGATGTCCCTCCAAAATTGATGAAAAGAAGAGAAGAAAACTGGTCTGGGAGGCTGCCAAGATGCCTACAGCAACATTAAAGGAGCTGCAGGAATATCTGGCAAGTACTGGCTGTGTGGTACATGTGACAACAATCGCCCATATTCTTCATATGTCTGGGCTATGGGGTAGAGTGGCAAGACAGAAGACTTTTCTTACAAAGAAAAACCATCCAAGCCCAGTTAAATTTTGCAAAAACACATCTAAAGTTTCCCAAAAGCATGTTGCAAAAAGGTGTTCTGGTCTGATTAAACCAAAGTTAAACTTTTTGGCCATAATTACAAAAGTTGTTTGGCACAAAAACACTGCACATCACCAAAAAAACACCATACCCACAGTGAAGCATGGTGGTGTCAGCATCATGCTTTGGGGCCGTTTTTCTTCAGCTGGAACTGGGGCCTTAATCAAGGTAGAGGGAATAATGAACAGTTCCAAATACCAGACAATATTGGCACAAAACCTTCAGGCTTCTGCTATAAAGCTGAACATGAAGAGGAACTTCATATTTCACCATGACAACGACCCAAAGCATACATCCAAATCAAAAGGAATGGCTTCACCAGAAGAAGATTAAAGTTTTAGGATGGCCCAACCAGAGCCCAGACCTGAATCCAATTCAAAATCTGTGGGGTGATCTGAAGAGGGCTGCGCACAGGAGATGCCCTCACATTCTGACAGATTTAGAGTGTTATTGTAAAGATGAGTGGGCAAATCTTGCCAAGTCAAGATGTGCCATGCTGAAAAACTCATACCCAAAAAGACTGAATGCTGTAATAAAATCAAAAGGTGCTTCAATAAAGTATTAGTTTAACGGTGTTCACACTTATGCAACCATATTATTTTAGTTTTTTATTTTCCTTTACCTAAAAGATTTCAGTTTGTTTTTCAATTGAGTTTTACAGTTTATAGGTCACATTAAAAAGGTGGAAAAAGTTCTGAAATGATTTATCTTTGTCTCATTTTTTTACATCACAGAAACCTGACATTTTAACAGGGATGTGTAGACTTTTTATATCAACTGTATATAATTTATTTGAATTGTGGTTCCAAAGTTAAATGCCTTGATATTATATGACTATATTATATTTCATTTCCTCCACTGGATGGCGGCATTAATCCTTGTGAAGGTCCACGAGAGGCCTCTAGAGGAAGTTTAGCGTCACTAGCTTCTATGTTGTTGGAAAAAAAGTTTCTATCTAGTCATAGTTCTTACATGGTTGCAGCTTACTATTTATATCTAGAGATGATTTTATTTTTTAAAAACAGGACAAAACAGCAATGATATCCTGAGTTAACAGACAGTGATAATTGAGATTATACATTTTTCTTCGTTCTCTTGTCATCTTGATTTGAAAAAGCAGGAATGTAAGCATAGGAGCCGGCCCATTTTTGGTTTAAAACACCTGCTGATTGGTGCCTTCTTAGCACACTTTCTTACAGACCAGTGTCCTGTCGAAAACTCAGTCGTTGAAATCTCCAATTACACCCGAACCATTCATATGATTGGTTGTGCATCCTATACTTCACTGAGACATGGGCCAATCAGATGGGCACTAATTCAGCATTAGCACCTACCTTCACTAGCTATTTTTGCCTCCGCCTGGCGAGTTCAAGGAAGGCGAAACCCCCCTTGTAAACCTCCTTCCCCATGGTTCACTTTGGGTGGATGCCAGAGGATCGGCAGGGGGTGGGGATGCTAACAGAAGCAAAAACAAATAGTGAGAATGGGATGATATTTTAAGTGTATATGATTATGTAAGAATACATTTATAACCCAAGTACAGATCCATATTGTCTAGCTTTAATTAGCACTACTTTTTTTCTAACTATGTGTCGCTATAGAACATAACAGGTATTGTAAATTGCAATGTGTTTACTCTATTGTATGTTAAAATAAACAAAAAGCACCCCGAACTCAGATGCAGCTAAACACAAAATGGAAGACTAAAGCTTGTCAAAAGATACAGTTCTAGCAATATAGCCAGTAGTCTGCAAATAGGCTGGGAGTATGGATGTTAAACAAAATAATTGAGCTGGAGAAATGTAACACAAAAGTCTATATTATTAAAGATTATAAAAAGTGTTTATTTTGAAATGATAAAATATATAAATAAAAAGTAAAATCAATATTTAAATAATTTTGTTGTAAACATGTAAAACTTAAAATCAGATTGGCATGAGTGGGTATCCTAAGTAATTAAAATACATAAAGTGCAGTTAATAAAAGTAAAAAGGCAAATTAAATTTTACACAATGACAAATCACTGGTAGTCAAGACTGTATACAAAGGTCATATGAAGGGCAGAGGAACATATTTTTGGGTAGTGGGGTCCTTGTGATAGTATTATAAATTTGATATAGGGTTGCACCGATACCAATACTAGTATCGGTGCCGATACCAAGTATTTGCACGAGTACTTGTACAAATGCACAGATACCTCCACTTTCTACCCATATGCAATCTTGTGGCGTTTTCAAAATGCATGTTCCCATTTAATTTTAAGCTGAAGAGACTAAACTAAAAATTGTTCACTTCTGTTCTGCCAATACAAATTGCCATTATTTGTATTATTGTAGTGGAGATCACTGTACCTCGCTCAGACAAACCCCTGAAGTACTGGGCAGTTAATAAACTGAGGTTTCCAGCTCTGGCTAAAATGGCACAAAAATATCTTTCTGCCCCATGCAGTAGTGTGGAAAATGAAGGACTGTTCAGCTTAGAGTCAAACGTCCTTACTGATAGCAGAAACCGACGTATAGCTTAACATGCAGAGATGCTTCTGTTCCTTAAGAACTTGTCACTAACTTTCGAAAAATTATTCTAATTGCTAAATTGCCTGTTATACTGCTGGTTCTCATCTTGCACAATTATGTTCCAAACATACTGCACTCCGAGGAACATCCTTAGTTAGCTTATATAATTGCAGGAAGAGTGTTCATAGGACATATTAAGTTAATGCCTATGAATACTCATCCTACAATTATAGGACTAGATTTTGATTACATGCGATTAAGCTTTACCAATGCTCTGTTCACATTTCCAACTCCATAGACTAATGTAATCTAGCCCTTAGTGTTGTTCCCTATGATTAAACAGTAAACTTATGATTTTTACTGTATTGCACTTTTAAATTTGTTATTTATGGTTAATATATTGTAATATTTTTATTTATAAACATGTTCTGTGAACTTTGTGACAATCAAATAAAACTGTTTTATTATTTCATACTGTGTTTTGAGTTAGTTCTTCATAATTATATAGAAGGTATCTTAAATAATTAATCTGTATTGTGCTTGGTAAACTGTCAAAAAAAATAAAAAATAAAATATAGGTAATATGGTATTGGTGAGTATTTGCAATTTAAAAAAAAAAAAAAAAAAAAAAAAAAAAAAAAAAAAAAAAAGGTATCGGTGCAACCCTAATTGGATATATGACAAATATGCTACTACTATTCAATGGAGGGGCTTCAAAGCAGTCTTTACTTGTTTAATATACAAACACAAAACATTGTGAGAGTGAACAGTTATGAAGCCAAGCTTCTGTATTGGCACAGTTTAATCTCAATACTGAAATAAAATCATATTATATTTACACAAACACATGTATCTGCTACATTGATTGTAATACCCTTGCTACACGTAACATTTAAAACAAATACAGCATAAATAAAAATAAATACAATCCCCTTTTAGGGTCCAGTGCAATTTTGGATAAATACTATAGCAGTGTTCTGTATTTTCACTTTTAGTCTACATTCTATTTAGTAGTGAGATAGGGAAAAATACTGCAATGTGTATTAATCTCAAAGATTAATGTATAATGTCCATATACAGTACACTATTCATTTTTCTTCGAGTGAAGCTTCTTCCAGACTTTTGCTCTGTGTAAGGGTTCCAAACAATAGCTGATTGAAGCTTGGGATTCAGCAATACGCCTCTGGAAGCGGCAGCGATCTCTTGCATACTCCTCCCATGGTCCTTTGCGAGCCTTTCTGTATGCGTAGTCCCAAGCCACCATTGAATGCACAACAACAGTGGAAGAGAAACTAACCTGAATAGAAATACACATGATTAAAACCAAGTGAACTTTATTTTTCAAATCCAGTTAACAAGATTAACCTAGTACATTTATGCAGGTTTTGAATGAATTACAAAACCAGTATGCATTAAGGTTATAAAGCGATACACAAGCAACCTATCCAAACTAGTATCAACACTATTTATTGAACGTGTGTGCTGTTTTGCTTTAAATTCCTTCAAGCAGCCATTGGTTCCCTTAAAGTATAAAGGTATAGTATAATAAAAAAAAAAAAAAAAAACAATATACAGACACACACTTGTATACAAAAGGTCTATATATTTTCAGTAGTCTGATTTATGTTCAGATCCAATGCTGAATGTTCCAACTAATTTATCCTAAATGTATTAGTTTTTTGGCTAAACATTAACTGGTTGACATGAAAGGTAAAACATGATGTAGCATGAAGGGCGAAACCTGTACTAAAGGTTTTAAAATGTAATTACACATTGTGCGATTCATTTTTTACAGGTGGTTATAAAAATATTTGAACCAGCACTCAAATGACTAAATACATTGTGATGTTATGTCTGCATATTTGTACTACTTACAATGATTCTTTTAAGATGAACAGCTGCTACTAAATACCTTTACAAATAAACATGTAACATGACATACACAACTCAATATTTGACACAAGAGTGGCCACATAGTTAGAGCTAATGTTCTGTAAGAATTCTCATTTATGTCTAGCTGGCTAACAAGCTTAGATTTGCTGGGCTGAAGATTATTATTTTTTTTTTTAGTTTATAGAAAAGAAAAATAAACACTTAAAATGATATAAAATGTATCCCTCTTGAAATTGCATAGTTTATGCAACTTAGTCTTATTTCAGTGCTTTAGAAATTAGACTTTGTAGATATTTCCATTTAAAGGAAATTCAAAGAATATGCCCATGTCATACAACTCCTATGTAAGCAAGTCAGATGACTGGTTGCTATGGCTGAGTCAGCTAGGTCCCACTCTTGCTGGTTGATTGCTACATTAGAGATTCTTACTCCCTCATAACTATCATTTCAGACAGTGGCATCAGGTCCCATAGGACAACTTATGCAACAAGATGAAACTGAAATAAAAAAATAAAAATGAAGTACTTACTCTTTTAGTGCATTCAGATCTCAGATTATTTGACTTCTCAGTATACTTTTCCTCTGGTTCATCTTTGTCTTTGCAAGTTATTACACATTTGTGTGTAGGCAACGTTGAGAATGAAGATGATAGGATTGGTTTTCTTGGAGTAGACTTGACTCTACTAATTTTATCAAGGTCATAGTTTTCGGAGAAGCTAGGCCAAGATGAAATCTCCTGGCATGCATCAAGATTTTTCTCTGAACACTCTATTTTTGTTATCTTTCTTTCTACTGAATTTTTTGGACTCTTTGTGGGCATGGCAAAGTTAAGAGGATTGTATGGATCGTTATTTTGGCAAAATGATTCCCATAAATCTTCATTCTCTTGGCTGTAGTCAGAATCATCTTCAGAATCCCAAGAGTCTTCAGACCAATCACTTTCTCCACAATCTGTTTCACTCTTGGAAATTGGGGTCCAGCATTCTTGCATTCCGCTATCAGTTGACATATCCTTGATAAATAAAAAGTCTTCCTCAGAATCCCTACTTTCTTTTGAATCTTCTGATTTACTTTGAGTATTATTATTCAAAGGTAAACAAACTGAGAGAATTACTGGACTCTTACAGTCCAGCAAGAGTGATTCTTCACTCTGCCTCCTCTCCATGTTGTGGCTTTCTAGAGCCAAATGCTTAACTTCATCAAGTGGTTCCATATTATTTTCCTCAAACGCTCTTTCTTCCAAACTGGTGTATTCTGAAGTTTCTGCTGCCAGAAAACTGCAGTGACACTTAATAGGTGTCATACAGGTGTTAACATTTGTACTACAAAGGAATCTGTTTTTTGATGACTTGTAAAAAATGTCATTAGTCATCTTCAGTGTTAATAAAACACCTAAAACTGACCAATAAATACACAATAACTGTTTGAGGACCTGTCTCAGAACAAATGCTGGAAGTAGCTTCCAGTAACACAGTCTCTTGCTCATCATCTTATTGGCTATGGAAGCCATGGACTGCATAATTCTAGCAGCCATAGTAAGAATGACCATAATTGCACCCAGTTCACTGTGTACAGTGAGCACCTCAGAAGATGCTTTATGTGGTTCCAGTTGAAAAGCTGTCCCACGATACCAGTAGATCACAGGATAGGTGGAGTTTCTGTGATATGTAAGGAGGTTGAGGTAGTTAAGACCCATTCTCTCTTGCAATCTAGAGTGAGAAAGAAAATGTATAAGTAATCAGGCATTAATTATCCAGAAGTAAAAACAAACATGCAAGACAATGATTTTTTATTAATTTATACTACAGCTTAAAAGGGACAGGAACAAAAACAAAATACATTTAAAAAAAAACACTTTTGAACCTTAAATTCCAGTCTCCTATGGTATTGAAATAAACTCTCAAAGTTTTACAGAAATGATCTATTAGAATCTTCTTTAATATTTATTCACAACGCCTGTCATGCGCCTAGTGGGGGGTTGTGACCGAGGTAATAAAGGTTTACTTAATGACCAGAGAACAATGGAAAATAAACAGGGGGGAAAAAAAAAAAAAAGGTGGTAAGGAGGACTTCAAGTAAATAGAGCATTATATAAGGTATTCTCTCCCTACAAGATCAGCCCATTGTATTGGACTGTGGTTTCAGTAAGCAGGAACAGATATTTAATAAACAAACAAATGCACAAAGGAACAATTTCCCATAAATTTTAAACTCTGCAGCTGGTAGAACAAGTATAAGGAGACACCAATTTTACAGTACACTGCCCCTTTAACTTAAACTACCAGTAACATCACATCCTTGAGATAACACTCACTAACAATAAGGTGAAGATTGACATCCAGAACTTTTTACTCCATCATTTAATGTATGATCTGATTCAACCAATTCTTTATATGGCAGTGTGCTCAGTGTTCTATAAAATGCATAGAATGTCACAAAGATAGCTCACTGGACTTTATCAAAAGGTAGCAGGGGGATAAGGAAAGAATTTACTTAGGTGGGAAACTAGGGGAAGGATTGGGGAGCAGAACACACATAGGGGCCTGTTGGTCTAAACCTCTCTGGCAAGATGATCTAATACTTCTTGTCAGTACCGCAAGGTCCCTCAGATTTTTAAAAATGCATATGTGGACTTCTGGGTGTGAAGGAGAGACACCTACATCACAAAAGAATGCTCAAAAAAGCCCCAAAGATTTGGAGAGATCTTTCCAGATGCCGCCTAGTTTTTGTTCAATAGGCCCATAGCGAGAACCTGTATTTGTTAACCAATATGTCTATAGTGCATCATCCACAAATCAAACGGCTTATGGCCTCTTGGAAAATAAAACTAGAGGCAAGCACTGCATGCATGTATATATACTTACACAGGGACGCTAAAGTAAGTAATATTACACATTCTTATTATTACATCATTATGTCACTAGTATCAACCATTCAATGCCTGGGATGTGAATTAGTCTATCCTACAGACTAACTTGATTTAAATTGTATAGGAGATATTGGCAGATTTGCTGACCAAGTGATGAGGGGGGTCCCATTGTACCCAGTCTGTACATGTGTGTAGAATAAGTACAATCCTAATGCTGGGGAGCCTTTTATTAAAAAGGACAGTCAAATCAAAAAAAAAAAAAAAAACACACCTCATGTTTCAAATAGGGCATGTAATTTAAAACAACTTTCCAGTTTACTTTTATCGCCAATTTTGCTTTGTTCTCTTGGTATTCTTAGTTGGAAGCTAAACCTAGGAGGTTCATATGCTAATTTCTTCGACCTTGAAGGCCGCCTCTAATCTAAATGCATTTGATAGTTTTTCACCACTAGAGGGCATTAGTTCACATATTTCATATAGATAACATTGAGCTCATGCACATGAATTTACTATGGAGACAGCTCTGATTGGCTAAAATGCAAGTATGTCAAAAGAACTGAAATAAGGGGGCAGTCTACTGAGGTAATTAAAGAGGTAAAACGTGTATAAATTATAACTGATATGCAAAACTGGGGAATTGGTAATTAAGGGATTATCTATCTTTTAAAACAACAAAAATGATGGTGTTGACTGTCCCTTTAAAGTGATTGTAAAACTATTCTCTAAACAATATTTGTAATTAAAAAAGTAAATGGGCACTTTCATTAATCAAACTCAATGTAGACACTAAACTATATAAATCACCTTTTCATTTTGTTATACATTCCACCCTTCCTCCACATGCAACGCATAATCTATTTCTGTGTAAAATGACAAATCAAGCTATAGCCAAATTATAACACGCCCCCTTTGGTGCCCAGCAAGTTAAGAGCAATGCCCCCAGTTTTGACGCCAAAGGGGGTGCGTTATGATTGGCTACAGCATAATTCAACATATTACAAATCACTTTAATGCAGGTCTTTCATCTTTCTATCAACCTATCTATCCTCAAAATCATTATACAGAGCAACATTTATACTATTACTTACTACCAAATTATATTTGTGGTTGCCCCCCCCCCCAAAAAAAAAACGCACTAAGGCCCTTTGTTGAGTAGGTTTGCTACTGCTTAGTACTAAATGGCCTTTTATGGATTTCCTGCGTGGGGCCCTGGGAGGAGTGGGACAGGCTGCTTGTTTACGTTTACAACAAAATGATGCAACACTGAGACTGATCTGACTCTCTACGTAGTACCCTCTGAACCGATTAGTAGATGACTAATGGATTGATTAGTAGATGACTAATGGATTGATTAGTAGATGACTAATGGATTGATTAGTAGATGACTAATGGATTGATTAGTAGATGACTAATGGATTGATTAGTAGATGACTAATGGATTGATTAGTAGATGACTAATGGATTGATTAGTAGATGACTAATGGATTGATTAGTAGATGACTAATGGATTGATTAGTAGATGACTAATGGATTGATTAGTAGATGACTAATGGATTGATTAGTAGATGACTAATGGATTGGTGACTGGATGTGCGTTACTACCGTGACTAATATAGCTTACACATCCCCGACACAGCCTGCATTATAGGATTACACATTGTTCCCGAACAAGTACAGCCGAACTAACGAGGTTATTGTAAAAGCAATGATTTAAGAACATTAAAACGGGTAGTAACGTGACTAGCTATAATAAAATAGAATGCTTCTTACACCTAGCTGCGATATATCGTTGTCTGCCTCGTAAATCCGATGGTATAAACCAACAGAGACTCGTTTAAGGAATATACTAACAATCACGATGATGCACAAATCACATTACTTACCAAACTACTACACTTATATAACGCCGATCCGTAAGTCAACCGGTGAGGAAGGCGCTCCAGCAGAAATTAGTAGTAGTTTCCTGGGCTGGGGAGTCCTGGATATCCCGGGAAAAGCAAACAAAGTAAACAACAGGGTCTGCTCTTCTTTCTTGTCTCTTGATCAGCATACAGCGCATTTTGAGAGAATCCTCTAATAAATCGCTAGACTCACAAATCATTACCTAATATCAATAACATTTGTAATACTTTAATAAAGGGGAATAAGGAAATCGCCCTGTGCGATCTGTTTTATAAGATTGCTGAGACCTACGTAGTTCGTGACTGACCAATCAAAAAAATTGGCAGGTGTGGCTTTTGGTTTTATTTTCCACTAAGAGCTGCGGGTTAGTTTCTCTAGCGATACTGTTGCTAAGGTGAAACGTGCCCAACGTCACACGCTCTTCTTAAAATATGCTGCTCTACAGGAACATAAGAGGAGCTACGTGATTACGTCGTGAGAATAAACTCACCCAGAACTGACTGGAATTTACGTTCAGGACGTGCAGTACTTCCTATTATGTAATCTATTATGACAACCAGTTAGTTTCCCGAAGTGGGAGGGCTGGAAATCACAGGGAAACTGAATTCCGTAAATGGAAAAACACTGATATGTTAGTGCATAGCACAGGTCACAAATCACATTTTACAAACGTAGAGTGTCTGCACTTTGTAAGTTTTATTTTTTTTAAAGTACTGTTTAGGATTTTTTATTTTAATTGTAATGTAGTATTTTATTATTTTATGTAAATAAGGGGTTAATTTAGGGGGTGTAAGGTTACAGGGCTTAGTCATTAAACTCATTTTTTTTCTTTCATGATTCAGATAGAGCATGACATTTTAATCAACTTTCTTATTTACTCCTATTATCAATTTTTCTTCGTTCTCTTGCTATCTTTCTTTTAAAAGCAGGAATGTAAATCTTAGCAGCCAGCCCATTTTAGGTTCAGCACCATGGATAGTGCTTGCATATTGGATGCTTACATTTACCCACCAATAAGCAAGCATAACCCAGGTTCTCAACCAAAAATGGCCCGACTCCTATTCATCACATTCCTGCTTTTTAAATAAAGATAACAAGAGAATAAAGAAAAATTGATAATTGGAGTAAATTAGAAACTTGCTTAAAATTGCATGCTCTATCTGAATCATGAACGAAAAAATATGGGTTTAGTGTCCCTTTAAATTAGTTATTTGCGTTGTGGCAGTTGGCGGTTTAGGAGTTAATAGGTCAATTAGGTTTAATGCGTTGTGGGGGGTTGGCAGATTAGGGGTTAATATTTTAATTACGTTTATTGCGTTGGTGGTGAATGGCAGTTTAGGGGTTAATCAATTATTTAATTTAAGATGTGAGGGAATGACAGATTAGGGGTTAAAAGATGTATTAGGTCATTTGCGATGTTGGGATTGGCGGATTTAGGGGTTACTAATTTTATTGTGTAGTTTTTTGTTTTTTTCTTAATACTTTGTGGGGGCGGTTATTTTTTTTTTCTTCTTAATACTTCGTATGAGCGGGTTTTTTTTTGTTTTTTTTTACTACTTATTGCGGGCGGTTAGTTTTTATTTGTTAATACTTATTGCAGGCGGTTAGGGTTTTTATTTTAACACCTATTGTGGGTGGGGTGGTTATTTTTTTTTTTTTTGTAATGCTGCCTTTGCTGCATAAAGGTGAATACTTTTGGCTGCGTCGCACAGCCAACATTCCTTTGAGGATGCATGCGCTACTGGCGACACGGACAGACGCGTTACAAACGCAATTATAGTATAGATAACTGTTTCCTTTAATAGGATTAAAGGGGCTATCTCCTTTAAATTGAATCCCTTCAATACCCATCTCCAGTTTTGCATAACCAGCACAGTTATACACGTTTTACCTCTGTGATTACCCTATTGCTAAGTCTCTGCGGACTGCCCCCTTATCTCAGATCTTTTGACAGATTTGTACTTTAGCCAGTCAGGGCTGACTTATAAATAACTCCACTGGAGTGAGCACAATGTTATCTATATGGTACACATGAACTAATGCTGTCTAACTGAAAAACTGTCAAAATGCACTGAGATAAAGGCAGCCTTGAAATGGCTTAGATATTAGTTTGAGCCTACCTAGGTTTAGCTTTCAACAAAGAATTCCAAGAAAACAAAGAAAATTTGATGACAAAGGTAAAATGGAAAGTTGTTTAAAATTGCATGTGCTATCTGAATAATGAAAGTTTTATTTTGACTCAACTGTCCTTTATATCAGATTATACAATAGTAGTTTGAAATGACCTGTAAAAATATATTCTTAGCATATTTCTTGAAATAAAATATCCTGTTAAAAATGGTGTATCTGTACATACACTCCCAAGGGGTGTCTCCCTGCAAGGGAACTAAACAGCAATCCATAAAAATCAATATAGTAACATGCAACGTAACAGAGTGGCCCTTTCTGCATCAACAACTCTGCATATCTATTTCTGCAGACCCTTACTTAGGCCAGATATTCAATATAACTTAACTAGAGCACAGGTGAAATAATCAGCTGATGGGTGAGCTTATTATTTCACCTGTGCTCTAGTTAAAGGGCCATAATACCCAAATGTTTAAACATTTGAAAGTGATGCAGCATAGCTGTAAAAAGCTGATTAGAAAATATCACCTGAACATCTCTATGTAAAAAAGAAAGATATTTTACCTCAAAAGTTCCTCAGTAGCCACCTCCCATTGTAAAGGATTTCTAAGCAGCATTTTAGTGTGTTTGTCCTGGGACATCTGAAGGGACTAGCATCGTGCACTCTCATATTATTTCACCAATCAGGTAAAGGAAGCTTACTATGAAATCTCATGAGAGTTAAGTAAAATCTCATGAGATCACAGTAAGCGTTCATGACCTCAGCACTGCTGATGTTGATTGGCTGCTGTTCATTTCTTCATTTTTTTTTTACCTGCAGCTGGGAGCAGCTGAGTATAACTTTTTACACAGAACTTACTCTGCTGAGCTGAGGAAATTGTGAGGTAAAATATCTTCCTTTTTTACATAGAGATGCTCAGGTGATATTTTCCTGTCAGCTTTTTACAGTTATACTGCATCAGTTTCAAGTGATTTAGCATATGAGTATTATGTCCCTTTAAGTTATAATGAATATCTGGCCTAAGTAAGGGTCCTCAGGACTGGGTTTGGGAAACACAGCCTTAAGCCCTAGAAACCCACCATTAGAAAGCCAATCACCGGTTGTTTCAAATGATGGGTAACTTGGGGGTATAAATGTATAGATTAAAGTTATAAAGCTAAAAATAAAAAAATACTCACTTTTAATGAGAGAGTCTCTAGGCTCATCAAAAAGGCCTAGATTACCCCCAAATTATCTTGTTTTAAAGCCCCTCTATAATAAAGACCCTATAAAGGTTTTAATAGCCAGATAATCACTGTGGTAATAGTGAATAAATGTGCATTTATTTGATTAGAGGCTCATGGGAGCCCCCAAGTGCTTTATCAAAAACTATACCCAAAGTTCTTTATTTATAAAAGTATAACCCCTTCATTTTACAATAGAGCTTAGAAAAAACACTTCTTTACAACTTTGTTTAACCCCTTAATGACCGGACCATTTTTCAATTTTCTTACCCTTAATGACAATGGCTATTTTTACATTTCTGCAGTGTTTGTGTTTAGCTATAATTTTCCTCTTACTCATTTACTGTACCCATACATATTATATACCGTTTTTCTCGCCATTAAATGGACTTTCTAAAGATACCATTATTTTCATCATATCTTATAATTTACTATTAAAAAAATTATAAAATATGAGGAAAAAATTGAAAAAAACACACTTTTTCTAACTTTGACCCCCAAAATCTGTTACACATCTACAATCACCAAAAAACACCCATGCTAAATAGTTTCTAAATTTTGTCCTGAGTTTAGAAATACCCAATGTTTACATGTTCTTTACTTTTTTTGCAAGTTATAGGGCCATAAATACAAGTAGCACTTTGCTATTTCCAAACAACTTTTTTTCAAAATTAGCGCTAGTTACATTGGAACCCTGATATCTGTCAGGAATACCTGAATATCCCTTGACATGTATATATTTTTTTTTAGAAGACAACCCAAAGTATTGATCTAGGCCCATTTTGGTATATTTCATGCCACCATTTCACCGCCAAATGTCATCAAATAAAAAAAAAAGTTCACTTTTTCACAAATTTTGTCACAAACTTTAGGTTTCCCACTGAAATTATTTACAAACAGCTTCTGCAATTAAGGCACAAATGGTTGTAAATGCTTCTTTGGGATCCCCTTTGTTCAGAAATAGCAGACTTATATGGCTTTGGGGTTGCTTTTTGGTAATTAGAAGGCCGCTAAATGCCGCTGCGCACCACATGTGTATTATGCCCAGCAGTTAAGGGGTTAAATTAGGTAGCTTGTAGGGAGCTTGCAGGGTTAATTTTAGCTTTAGGGTAGAGATCAGCCTCCCACCTGACACATCCCACCCCCTGATCCCTCCCAAACAGTTCTCTTCCCTCCTCCACCCCACAATTGTCCCCGCCATCTTAAGTACTGGCAGAAAGTCTGCCAGTACTAAATAAAAGGAGTTTTTCTTTTTTTGAATAAAAAAAAATAAAATGTTTTAGCTGTGATGGACTCCTGCCTTAGCCCCAACCTCCATGATCCCCCCCCCCCCAGCTCTCTAACCCTCTCCCCTACCTAATTGCCGCCATCTTGGGTACTGGCAGCTGTCTGCCAGTACCCAATTTGCCCCCCAAAAAAGTGTTTTTTTTATTATCTTTTATTGCCATTTTAATTTTTTCTGTAGTGTAGCAGCCCCCCACAATACCCCAACCCCCTCCCAGATCCTCATATATTTACTTTTTCCCCCCTCTTCCCACTCATTGGTGTCAGTGTGGGTAGGTAATCGCGCGCGCGCATGCGCGCCCCCGCACGCGCGCCCCCGCACGCTCCCGGCACCCGGCGTGCACATTGCACTTACAGGAGCCGGATGCCGGGTAGCGATGGGCCGCCCACCCGCCTCCCTGTTGCGCTCCCACCCACCAACGAACCGGCACCATCGCTACCGGTGCAGAGAGGGCCACAGAGTGGCTCTCTCTGCATCGGATGCTTTCTAAAGGGTATTGCAGGATGCCTCAATATCGAGGCATCACTGCAATACCCTGAGAGCTGCTGGAAGCGATTGCGATCGCTTCTAGCACTCTCTTAGACAAGTGACGTACCAGGTACGTCCATTGTCACTAACTGCAAGTTTTTGCAGGACGTACCTGGTACGTCACTTGTCATTAAGGGGTTAATGCACAATTTTACACTTTGTGTACATGATAACTGAACACAAAGTTTAAAATTGTGCATTTTTTCATTACAATTTTAATAAACAATATAATACAATATAAATAATGAGACTCATGTTTCAGGTCAATATGCAGTATGTGTAATATATAAACAATTTCCATAGGTCAATTTCAAAGCACACCAACTTGTTTTATGCTATTTTGGGTTCTAAAACAATGAAAGCTTTACCCAGGTTTCTAGATCATATTAATTTCATTTTGAATGAGGTTAGGAAACAGCTGTGTATCTTGCAGTGTGTATATTTATTCTATTGCTGCCTATCTACATCATCTTGCATGGTCATGTGACTGTACAGCGTGTTTTGATGCCTTGGTAATCTCTACATAACCTGTCTGAATAATAGTTTATTTCTGTCTTTGGAGCATTACAAAGTGTTTGCATCACTTGCAGTATTTCAGAATAACAACCAAAATTGCATCTGTCTAGGTGTATTCTTGTGTGTATTTAAAATGTTAATCCCACGGGAATTAAATTACTTCTGCTTGATACATGAGCTATTCAGAAAGCTTGTAAAGCTGGGGCACTGTGGGCATCTTTCAACAATTTGTAGGATTCAGTCTCATTTAAAATACATAAAGCCTATAATTAAAGGGGAGATTAAGCAGTAAATAGATGTTACATTTAAAGGGACATGAAACCCACATTTTTTTCTTTCATGATTTAGAAAGAGTATGGAATTTTAAACAACTTTTTAATTTACTTCTATTATCTAAATTGCTTTATTCTCTTGATATCCGTTACTGAAAAGCATATTTAGGCTCAGTAGCTGCTGATTGGTGGCTGCACATAGATGCTTTGTGTGACTGGCTCACCCTTGTGCATTGCTATTTCTTTACCAAAGGATATCTAAATAATGAAGCAAATTATATAATAGAAGTAAGTTAGAATGTTGTTTAACCCCTTAAGGACCAGACCATTTTCTAATTTTCTTACCCTTAAGGACCAGGGCTAATTTTACATTTCTGCTATGTTTGTGTTTAGCTGTAATTTTCCTCTTACTTATTTACTGTACCCACACATATTTTATACCGTTTTTCTCGCCATTAAATGGATTTTCTAAAGATACCATTATTTTCATCATCCTATATAATAAAAGGCCAAGTGTGTTTGTCCGAAGCTATCATGCGCAGTAGAGACTGCGCGAGGACAAACACACCTGGCCTTCCAACTGGCGGGTGGGTGCAACGTGGCTGGGCGGGTGCGGCGTGGGGGTGGCTGAGCGGGTGCGACGTGGGCGTGGGCGGGTGTGACGTGGGCGGGGTCAGATGCCAGGGCGGCTGCAGAGAGACACAGAGAGCTCTAAAGAGGGGGGATAGAGATGGCAGAAGAGCGAGGATAGAGAGAGAGAGACAGCAAAAGAGAGAGGGGGAGAGAGACAGCAAAAGAGAGAGGGGGAGAGAGACAGCAAAAGAGAGGGGGGAGAGAGACAGCAAAAGAGAGGGGGAGAGAGACAGCAAAAGAGAGGGGGGAGAGAGCGCAAAAGAGAGGGAGGAGAGAGTGCAAAAGAGGGAGAGAGACAGCAACCGAGAGGAGAGAGAGAGCAAACGAGAGGAGAGAGAGCAAACGAGAGGGGGGAAGAGAGACTGCAAAAGAGGGGTAGAGAGAGAGCAAAAGAGAGGGAGAGAGACAGCAAAATAGGGGTAGAGAGAGCAAAAGAGAGGGGGGGAGAGAGAGAGCAAAAGAGAAGGGGAGAGAGTAGGGTTGCCACCTCAGCCATGTTTTCCTGGACACTTATGAGTTACACATGCTGCTGGGTGTGCAGGGAGGAACATGTATTGTGTGTCTGGACAGCACTATTTATATTCCTGCCTGCACACCCTGCAGCATGTGTAACTTATAAATGTTCTGTATTTTAAGGGACAGGTGGCAACCCTAGGAGAGAGAGAGCAAAAGAGAGGGGGAAGAGAGAGCAAAAGAGAGGGGGGAGAGAGAGAGCAAAAGAGAGGGGGGAGCGAGAGAGAGTAAAAAGAGAGGGGACAGAGAGCAAAAGAGAGGGGAGAGAGAGCAAAAGAGAGGGGAGAAAGAGAGAGAAAAAGAGAGGTGGGGTAGAGAGAGAGCAAGGGGTGAGACCGCTGTACTGCAAAAAATGGCCCGTGTACAAGGGCTTTAGGACTAGTATCTTATAATTTACTATAATTTTTTTTTATAAAATATGATGAAAAAATGGAAAAACACACTTTTTCTAACTTTGACCCCCAAAATCTGTTACACATCTGAAACCACCAAAAAACACCTATGCTAAATAGTTTCTAAATTTTGTCCTGAGTTTAGAAATACCCAATGTTTACATGTTCTTTGCTTTTTTTGCAAGTTATAGGGCAATACATACAAGTAGCACTTGTAGCGATAGTTACATTGGAACACTGATATCTGTCAGGAATCCCTGAATATCCCTTGACATGTGTGTGTGTGTGTGTGTATATATATATATATATATATATATATATATATATATATATATATATATATATATATATATAGATAGATATTTTTTTTAGTAGACAACCCAAAGTATTGATCTAGGCCCATTTTGGTATATTTCTTTTCATCATATCTTATAATTTACTATAATTTTTTTTTATAAAATATGATAAAAAAAAAACAACAAAAAAACACTTTTTCTAACTTTGACCCCCGAAAATCTGTTACACATCTACAACCACCAAAAAACAACCATGCTAATTAGTTTCTAAATTTTGTCCTGAGTTTAGAAATACACAATGTTTACATGTTCTTTGCAAGTTATAGGGCAATAAATACAAGTAGCACTTTGCTATTTTCAACCCAATTTTGTTTTTCAAAATTAGTGATAGTTACATTGGGACACTGATATCTGCCAGGAATCCCTGAATAACCCTTCACATGTATATATTTTATTTTAGTAGACAACCCAAACTAAGCCCATTTTGGTATATTTCATGCCACCATTTCACCACCAATTGCGATCAAATAAAAAAAAAAAAGTTCACTTTTTCACAAACTTTAGGTTTCTCACTGAAATTGTTTAAAAACAGCTTGTGCAATTATGGCACAAGTGGTTGTAAATGCTTCTCTGGGATCCCCTTTGTTCAGAAATAGCAGACATATATGGCTTTGACATTGCTTTTTGGTAATTAGAAGGCCACTAAATTCCGCTGCGCCCCACCCGTGTATTATGCCCAGCAGTGAAGGAGTTAATTAGGGAGCTTGAAGGGTTAAATTTAGCTTTAGTGTAGAGATCAGCCTCCCACTTGACACATCCCACCCCTTGATCCCTCCCTGACCACTCTCAAACAGCTCTCTACCCTCCCCCACCTCACTATTGTTACCGCCATCTTTAGTACTGGCAGAAAGTCTGCCAGTATAAAAATAAAAAGGTTTTGTTTTGTTTTTTTAATATTTTTTTTAAATGATATATTTTCTGCAGTGCAGGATCCCCCCCCCCCTTTTTTACTGCTATTCCCACTTTTTCTGTAGTGTAGCTGCCCCACCTCAATGCCCTTCCCCTCCCAGATTCCTTTTCCAACATTATTTCCCCCTCCCTCTCACCCTCTCCTCCCACCACTCTCTCGCACCACTTCATATGGTAGATCGCAGGCGCGCGCACACACTGGGGTGATTATCAACTGCTGGGCGGAAGTTTGCCAGCGATGGGCCGCCTCCCTGCATGGGCTCCCACCCACCAACCATCGGCACCACCGCTGGCTGATGCAGAGAGGGCCACAGAGTGGCTCTCTCTGCATTGGTGTGTAAAAAAAAAAGGTATTGCAGTGATGCCTCAATATCGAGGCATAACGGCAATGCCTTGAAAGCGTCTGGAAGCGATCAGGATCGCTTCCACCGCTTGAAACCCCTGACGACGTACAGGGTACGTTGTTAGTCGTTAACGACCAGTTTTTGTATGACGTACCCTGTACGACGTTGGTCGTTAAGGGGTTAAAGTGGTATTCTCTATCTGAATCATGAAAGAAAAAATGTGAGTTTAATGTCCCTTTAATAATGTATTTAAAGTAAACATTAGTTTGAGAATAAAATGTAAAACAAACAAAACAAATTAATTTTGTTTACTTATATTGGTTAAATATTGAAAACAAATAAGTGTAAAGATTTAGTTTCTATAAAGTAATGATAGTATCAGTAAAGTAAGTAATTTGCTTAGGACAACTAGGGACAGTTTGGAACATACCAACGTTAATGTAATTTTATTTATCAGGTTTTAAAGTCCTTTTAGAAATGCTATATTCCACACAGCCATTGTTTTCCCATTGTACTTGGCAGTAGAAATTAGCTGAGATACACCTAGGTTTCATAAATTTATATAAACTTAGAGAGAAACTAGAAAACCCACAATTCTCCGAGTTGCATTACAGAAAAGGGGGACAAATAAATCTTGACAGTATATTGCACAAGTTTGTTTGTTGTTTTTATTGTTATACATGATTAATCATTTTATATTACATTATTGTATGTGTGGATTTATCTATTTCAACAGCTTTGACTTCTAGAAAAATCATATGACCCTGGTGATTCTCATAGGTTTTTTTCAGTTCACAAATTAATAAACAATTTGTCCCTTTTTATATAAATGTAACTACATTAACATTGCTATATTCCATCTTTCCCTAGTTGTCTCCAACATAAGAGATTAGATAAGGGAAAGCTAGGTTACAACATGGCAGCACCAATTATTTTATTTAAACTAAACTACTTTCTAGATACAAAAAAGCTTTACACTTATTTCTACATACCATTCTCGGGCTAATCTTTGCTTTGAATACATCATTATATTAATACTGCTTGACATTTCCCACAGATCTTCTGGTATTGGCAAATGAAGGAGAATTGTGTATGGGGCTACAGGTGTTTTGGGCAAGAAGCTTTGATCAGAGGGGCAGAGCCACTGGTTGTGCAGTGGGTGGAGTCATAGTTGCCAACAGTCCAGTTTTTCCAGGGACAGTCCCGGAATTTGGGACCCTGTCCCTGCCATTTAAATGTCCTGGATTGTCCCTGCACTCTTCCTTGTGTTATTTAAAAAACAAACAAACAAAAAAACGGTTTTGCTGCAATTCTGAGTTCCGGCAGAGACTGAATTTCTAGCTGCTTTTCTACAGAGGTTCTTGCCGTGGGGGGCGTTCCTGCTTCTGATTCAGATCAAACATTCTTCACACAGATGATCTATGGATCATTTATCAATCACCGTGGAAAAATAATGTGAAATTGGTGCTAGGATCTGTTTGAGCAGGGTACAGATATTTAGCAGATGTAGTGAGGTGAGTGAATAACGGTCATGGTTGAACTCAGTTTAGAGGAGAGATAGATAGGTAAGCTTTGGGGATTTATCAGTATTGCACTATTGTGTACTGCCCACTCCTTTTGTCACTGTTCTTTAATCACAGCTGAGTGCTGCAAACTGTGTGACATTTCAATAGTTAGCTCTGTGATCTGGTGACAGTGAGCTGCTGCTAGTGAAGGGTTAATACACACTGTACAGATCTGGGTGATAATGAGCTGCTGCTAGTGAAGGGTTAATACACTGTACAGATCTGGATCATAATGAGCTGCTGCTAGTGAAGGGTTAATACACACTGTACAGATGTGGGTGATAATGAGCTGCTGCTAGTGAAGGGTTAATACACACTGTACAGATTTGGGTGATAATGAGCTGCTGCTAGTGAAGGGTTAATACACACTGTATAGATCTAATTGACAATGAGCTGCTGCTAGTGAAGGGTTAATACACACTGTACAGATCTGGGTGACAATGAGCTGCTGCTAGTGAAGGGTTAATACACTGTACAGAACTGGGTGACAATGCAAAATAATAAATCAGGTGTAAAGATAATAGACAAAATCTAAACTACTTTCTGTTAATAGAGAAATTAATATTTTGATCAGCAACAACTATAATAGTGATCTACTAAGTAGCACTAAAAATATGGCTATAGTGCATATTCCCTCATTTGTTCTATACCTTTTAGTTTCATATTTTTATATATATATATATATATATATATATATATATATATATATATATATATATATATATATAATCTGCACTATAATAAATAGGGGGGCTAAACAATGCTAATTATGTGGGTTTGGCAAAGTGGGTGGAACCTTAGGGCAGGGGGTGTGGTAAAAATGTTCATACAGGTAATTGATAGCTGGAAAGTGTCCCGGGAATTTTTTTTCAAATGTTGGCAACTATGGGTGGAGTTGGTTGCATGTGGCTGGCAGTTAGAGTGGGGTCAGGCAGTCCCTGGTTTCGTTCTGGAAACCAGGACATTTGCCTTGAAGGGGAGGCTGCTAGAGGGACAGTGGGCTCGAGTTCACAACCTGTGACAAACCCACAATATGCAGGAACTCTGTTATATCTAGCATTTATTTATTGGTTAATTCAATAGATTACATACAGAGAGAGAAGCAATCTTCCAGAAATGAACAAAAGCTCAGTGACTTAGTCTATGGCCTGGTTACCACCTGGGAGTAGCATATTTTAGCCCAATTGTGCTTTACACAGTTGAGAACTTTCCTGAAGTATATCAGTCTGATCCCACCTAACAAGGCCAGCCCTGAAATGCCAGGCAATTGTCTTCTGAACAAGGGAAATGGCAACCCTAGACAATCGTTTTGCTCAGGACTTGTGGTGTACTGCGGATCCTGAGCAGAACCCGCCCCTGATCCAACCAGCAGCGCTAATTGCATATTTGACTTGTACGACTAGCACTGCTGACTGGATCAGCGGCCTGGCTCAGCTTGGGACCAGCAGTACACTGCGGGTCCTGAGTGGAATATCTACTATGTGTTTAAACCCTGTTGCTGGGGTTAAATACACAGTAGATCAGGGTCGATAGTCAAAAAATGACATGATCTAACGGATTAGAGCATGTCATTTTCCCACTATAATGTCCCTTTAACATACACATAAACAAAAAGACCGCATTGCACAAAAAAATGTAATGGACACCTAGTACTAAAATGAAGCCATAAACTACTTTTAGTAATTGGCAACTTCAGTAGCTTACGGCTTTATTTAACTTACCAACTAAATGGAAACGAGGTCTCAGATAACTGTCATTCTGTACTTTTGCTTTGACTGCATAATGTTTGCTGACAGTTTGTGAACCCTCCTGGAAAAAAAAACTTGTGGAAAACCCACTTCTGATAGCGTTTCATGTGTTTAACCAGATTTTTCTTTTATATTTTACTTGTAATTTAGGCATCTTAACCAATGGCAGAATCAATTCTAAAACCATTATGGTAACACACCAGTTCTCCTAGGCAGTGCCATGTACCTGACTCTGCATAAGACAAGGAGTGAGGTAAATGGGGGAATATGGGTTTTGGCAACCTGCGTTAACATCCCTATTCCATCTTAATGGGAGGAGAGTCCATGGCTTCATTCATTACATGTGGGAATTAAGAACCTGGCCACCAGGAGGAGGCAAAGACACCCCAGCCAAAGGCTTAAATACCTCCCCCACTATCCTCACCCCCCAGTCATTCTTTGCCTTTTGTCACAGGAGGTTAGCAGAGAAGAGTTGGAAGATTCGGATTAGTCTCTTATGGAGGGTAGTACTTCTCGGAATAGGACTGGAGTTTTAAGTAGTCCTGTCAGCCTCTCAGTGAGATCTTGGATGAAAGTTAGAGTCCAGAGATGCAGGGAAAGTCTTTCTGCGAACCCATCCCGAATCAGATTAACAGCTCCATAAGCAATCAGCGTTGACGAGTTTCACTGCCTGCTTTTCTGCACTCAAGACCATGTCAGGAGCGATGCTACTACCCTGTCACACTTGAAAGGCCGTGTTCCTGTTCCACGGCATAGATTCTGGTAAGATCGTTTCATTTATACACATTTGATAACGCAAGAAGACAGGGTCACAGTGTGTCTCCTTTTATCTGTATAGAATCAAGGGTTAATATCTTCGGAAGGGAGATTATTGAACAGGGGGGGATTTATGCATAATATTCTTTATTGTGTTTAATGCCGCAACATGTGTGAGATGTGGCTCTGTCAATGTGTGAACAATCAGGTTTCCTTAGAGAGATATCGACGCAGCCTTTTTGGGGTGTTTTCTCGTTAATACAGGGGTGGTCCTGCCTGGCACTCCATGTGCCTGGGTGGGGTCTCTTTAACTTCCTCTTTCTTGACCGGCGGTTGCAGGAGACGAAACGTTTTCTCTGTGATCCTGGTCATAGGAGGTGGTGAGTGCCATTGGGGTATAAAGGTGCCATTTAATTTCTATCTAGTCCGTAATAAAAGCGCAACCTATGGAGGACTCTGATATGTTAGAGGGTACTCCCTCTTTAACCAAATCCAATTCCTGTGTTTATTGTGAGGAGGTTCCGGTGGATCCGCCTGCTCAATTATGTTCCACATGCTTTGATAATATTGAAATATCTAAAAAGAAAAAGATATTTAGTACAACTGAGCCGTCCACCTCCTGAGGGTTCTCTGTCCCGCAAGGTGCGTTCCCTACATTCATCTCCGATTACACATGCAGCTCCTCAGGGCACTACTAATCCTGCCTTGTCAAACAGTTCCCAAGTGACAGACAGCACACACCTGATGCTCGTGGTAGAGGGCCACTGCACACACCTCTCTGTAATATGTAGACAACTGATTTCCACAGCACCAGAAATGATAGGAAAATTGTTGAACAAACTTAGCTTTTATTATTCCATTTCAGCACTTGGCACACAGCAGCAAAAAAGCGACGTTTCGGGCTGTTAACCCTTACTCATGCTTATTCAGAACACCTGTTAGCTGCTCCTTAAATACCATATGACATTAACCCTTAATACACCAAATAACATTGTGTTACCTAAACAACTACAAAATATCGCCACCTAGTGGTCAAGACTCATTATTCCTATAAAAATTGTTAAATACATAGTTAAAAACAAAAAATTAAAAAATTGTAATACAGATATTACTGAGTTTCAAAACTATCCACTAATGGCATATAGGAGAGTGCCCAATATTAAAGATCTAGTGGTTAAGAATGACATTGGGGCCAAGGTAAAAAAACAGACATATATATCATCTAAATCATGTGGTACCTATCCTTGCTTAAACTGTGCCAGCTGCCATTCGGTCATAAAGGGTAGAGAGTTTGTACATCCCCAAACAGGTAAGAAGTTTAACATCAATACATTTTATACATGTGAGTCTACGCATGTAATTTATCTTATTAAGTGTCCATGCTCCAAAATCTATTTGGGCGAGACTGTTAGAAAAATACGTGATCGCCTCAGTCAACACAGATCAAATATAAGATGTGGGGACATAAAAGCCCCAGTAGCCTGTCACTTTATTGAAGCTGGTCACAATATCTCACAACTGAGGTGGCAAGTCATTGATAGTGTTGAACCCCATAGAAGGGGTGGTAATAGGGAAACACAACTAAAGAGGAAAGAATCCTTCTGGATACATAAGTTAGATGCTTTAGTTCCCAAAGGGATTAATAGAGAAATAGACATGACAGTATTCTTGTGAGTAAAATTTGAAATGAAAGACATTTTTTCAGTTTGTAATACAAACAATATTGAATTCTCTGTGAATAAGTAAACTGTAGCAAAGATAATAATATTATCATATGATGAATTTGTAAGATATATATTTGGAAATTATAACTACTAACAGCAGATTGTTTTTAACTATGTATTTAACAATTTTTATAGGAATAATGAGTCTTGACCACTAGGTGGCGATATTTTGTAGTTGTTTAGGTAGCACAATGTTATTTGGTGTATTAAGGGTTAATGTCATATGGTATTTAAGGAGCAGCTAACAGGTGTTCTGAATAAGCATGAGTAAGGGTTAACAGCCCGAAACGTCGCTTTTTTGCTGCTGTGTGCCAAGTGCTGAAATGGAATAATAAAAGCTAAGTTTGTTCAACAATTTTCCTATCATTTCTGGTGCTGTGGAAATCAGTTGTCTACACTAATCCTGCCTTGGGAGGGGCCCTTTGGCAGCCAGATTTTGCTGAGCAGTTACAAACGGCTGTCTCTGCGGCCTTCAATGCCTTACCTAGCCCTGCTAAGTGCAAGCGAAAGGTGAAACATAGCTATCCGTCACAGGGGTCATCTACTCAGTTGAATGTCTCTGATAGATTATCCACTAATGAAGACGACTCCGACTCTTTGGAGGACGCTCTTTCTGGGTCGGAATCGGTGACATCTAGACCTCCGGCTGCGGAGGAGCCAGACTTTAAGATGGAGCATTTGTGCTTTCTGAGGACGCTCTTTCTGGGTCGGAATCGGTGACATCTAGACCTCCGGGTGCGGAGGAGCCAGACTTTAAGATGGAGCATTTGCGCTTTCTGTTGAAAGAGGTGCTTGCTACGTTAGAGGTTCCGGAACCAAAACTACCAGAGGAACCTTCGATCCCTAAGCTAGATAGGATTTACCAGGACAGGGTGGTGCCTCAGACCTTCCTGGTCCCCGTTAAGATAGCTAATATTATTAAGAACGAATGGGAGAAACTTGGCTTGTCCTTTTCTCCCTCTACTTCTTATAAAAAAACGGTTCTCCGTTCCGGACTCTCAGCTTGAGCTGTGGGGGGCCATCCCTAAGGTGGATGGTGCTATTTCCACGCTAAGTGCAAAACTATCCCGCTCGAAGATAGCTCTTCATTCAAGGAGACTATGGATAACATTGTCCATGTTGAGAAAGATGTTTCAGCTCATGGAGTTCGTTTTTCAACCGGCAGTGGCGGCTGCTACCTACTGGTGTGACTCTCTATCAACTATGGTCGAGGTGGAGACTCTCCTCAAGGAGATGGAGGAAAGAATTAAGGCCTTAAGGGTAGCTAATTCATTCATATTTGATGCAAATATGCAGATTATTTGCCTGAATGCCAAGACATCAGGTTTTTCTGTTCTAGCCCGTAGGGATCTGTGGTTAAAGTCGTGGTCTGCTGACATGACTTCCAAGTCTAGATTACTTTCCCTCCCTTTTCAGGGGAAAGTTCTTTTTGGTTCGGGCCTGGACTCTATTATATCTACGGTCACAGGAGGCAAGGGTGCTTTCCTACCGCAGGAGAAGAAGAATAAACCTAAAGGGTCTACTTTTCGTCCCTTTTTGTTCGTACAAGTCCCAACGCCAGCAACCTGCCGCAAAAAACGAGTAGTCCAAGGGATCTTGGAAACCAGCTCAATCTTGAAATAAAGTCAAGCAGAGCAAGAAGCCAGCCGAGACAAAATCAGCATGAAGGGGCGGCCCTCAATCCGTCTATGGATCGCGGTGGGGGCAGACTATCTCTTTTTGCGGAGGCCAGGATGAGAGACGTTCAAGACCCCTTGGGTTCTGGAGGTAATCGCCCAGGGTTACAGGATAGGGTTCTAGACTCCTGTCAAACCAATAATCAAGACCAGAGAAGAGAGTTGCCTTTCTAGAGTGCGTAAGGGATCTCTTCTTTCTCAGGGTAATCATACCCGTACCTCTGGCAGAAAGAGGTCTGGGGTATTATTCAAACCTTTTCGTGGTCCCAAAGAAGGAGGGCATGTTTCGTCCAATTCTAGATCTAAAGTGCCTAAACAAGTTTCTGTCTGTCCCATCATTCAAGATGGACACGTTGAGGTTGATTCTGCCCCTAGTTCAAGAGGGGCAGTTTATGACTACAATAGATTTGTAGGATGCTTACCTTTACGTGCCAATCCACAGGGATAACTTCAGGTTCCTAAGATTTGCTTTTCTGGACCAACACTTCCAGTTTGTGGCCCTACCATTTGGCCTGGCGACTGCCCCAAGAGTCTTTACGAAGGTTCTGGGAGCGCTGCTCGTGGTGGCAAGAGCCAGAGGTATTGCAGTGGCACCTTATCTGGACGACATCCTAGTCCAGGCTCCGTCCTACAGTCTTGCAGAGGACCATTCAAGGGCTCTTCTCCTTTGATCCCATGGGTGGAAGATTAATGTAGGAAAGAGTTCCCAGCAACAGAATGGAATTCCTGGGCACGATAATAGATTCCATATCTATGAAGATATTCCTGACAGATCAGAGACGTTGCAACATTGTGTCCAGCTGTCTTGCCCTTCAGACCTCCTCAAGGCCATCTGTGGCCCGGTGTATGGAGGTGATTGGGCTCATGGTATCCAGCATAGATGTCATTCAATTCGACAGGTTCCATCTCAAAACCTCTTCAGTTGTGCATGTTGAGACAATGAAACGGCGATCACTCAGACCTTTCCCAACAGATATCTCTGGACAACCGAGCAAGGGTATCCCTCTCTTGATGGATCTGCCCTGCCAACTGGCCCAGGGGACATCTTTTTGAGGCCATCCTGGGAGATTGTGACCACGGACGCAAGTCTGTCAGGGTGGGGAGCTGTTTGGGGTGCCAGGAAGGCACAGGGCAGGTGGACTCGAGAGGATTTGCTCCTCCCGATCAATATTCTTGAACTTAGAGCGAACTAAAATGCTCTGAGGGCTTGGCCCCTTCTGGGGTCGTCCCGATCCATCAGATTCCAGTCGGACAGCATTACCTTGGTGGCTTACATCAACCATCAGGGGGGGGAACGAGAAGCTCCCTAGCCATGAGGGAAGTATCTCGGATTCTGGAGTAGGCGGAGTCCCACAAATGTTCTCTATCAGCAATCCACATTCCGAGTGTGGACAACTGGGAAGTGGATTTTCTCAGCAGACAATCGTTTCATCCGGGGGGAATGGTCCCTCCATCCCGAGGTGTTTGCGGAGATCTGCATCAGATGGGGAATGCTGGAGATAGATCTCATGGCGTCCAGACTCAACTTCAAGCTACCCAGATACGGGTCTTGGTCCAGGGATCCTCAGGCAGAATCAACCTAGTCTACATATTTCCACCGTTACCACTTCTACCTCGAGTAGTGGCCCGCATCAAGCAGGAGCAAGCTTTGGCTATTCTAATTGCTTTGTCGTGGCCGCGTAGGATGTGGTTTGTGGATCTGGTGGGGATGTCATTGTCTCCGCCATGGAGGTTACCTTGTTACCAGAGATCTGCTGGTTCAGGGTCCCTTTCTACATCAAAATCTCGATTCTCTGAGGCTGACTACATGGAGATTGAACGCTTAGTCCTAGCAAAGAGAGGTTTTTCTGAGAGAGTGATTGATGCTCTCATTCAAACCAGGAAACCGGTCACTCGTCGCATCTATCATAAGGTGTGGAGGACCTACTTGTCCTGGTGTGAGGAACGTGGATATCCCTGGCATAAGGTTAGGGTATCCAGGATCCTGTCCTTCCTCCAGGATGGGTTGGAGAAGGGACTTGCCCTCAGTTCCTTAAAGGGACAGATTTCGGCTTTATCTGTACTGTTTCACAAGAAGCTTGCGGAGCTTCCTGATATTCAGTCTTTTGTTCAGGCTCTGTCTAGGATCAGGCCTGTCTTTAGGGATCCCGCTCCCCCTTGGAGCTTAAACTTGGTACCTAAGATTTTGCAGAGGACTTCCGTTTGAGCCTATACATTCGCTTGACATTAAAATTCTTTCCTGGAAGGTTCTATTCCTATTGGCTATTGCATCGGCTCGCAGAGTCTCTAAATTGGTGGCCTTGCAATGTGAGCCTCCTTACCTGGTTTTTTATACAGATAAGGCTGTTCTTCGCACTTGGTTGGGATTTTTTCCCAAGGTTGTGTCGAATCGTAACATCAATTAGGAGATAGTAGTTCCTTCCTTGTGTCCTAATCCTTCTTCTTCAAAGGAGAGGTTACTTCATAATTTGGATGTGGTTCGAGCCTTGAAGTTCTATCTTCAGGCCACGAAAGAATTCAGACAGACCTCGTCTTTATTTGTGGTCTTTTCCGGGAAGCACAGGGGGCAGAGGGCCTCTTCCACTTCCATATCCTTTTGTTTGAGGAGCATTATTTGCTTGGCCTATGAGACAGCAGGACATAATCCTCCTCAGAGGATTATGGCTCACTCAACTAGGGCTGTGGCTTCTTCATGGGCCTTTAAGAATGAGGCCTCTATGGAGCAGATTTTTAAGGCGGATACTTGGTCCTCCTTACATACTTTTGCTAAATTTTACAAATTTGATGTCTTTGCTTCGGCGGAAGCGGCTTTTGGGAGAAAGGTTTTGCAGGCTGTGGTGCCCTCAGTTTAGGGTCCGCCTCCTTTTGCCTTCCCGTTTTTTTCATTCAGTGTCTTCAAGTAATGAATGAAGCCGTTGACTCTCCTCCCATTAAGATGGAAAATATGCTTACCTGATAATTTCATTTCCATCTGTGGGAGGAGAGTCCACAGCTCACGCCCGCTTCTCTGGTGGGCGGATCTAAATTTATTTTTGTTCTTCTGGCACCATTTATACCCTGATATTTCTCCTACTGTTCTTTGTTCCCTTGGCAGAATGACTGGGGGATGAGGGGAGTGGGGGAGGTATTTAAGCCTTTGGCTGGGGTGTCTTTGCCTCCTCCTGGTGGCCAGGTTCTTAATTCCCACAAGTAATGAATGAAGCTGTGGACTCTCCTCCCACAGATGGAAATGAAATTATCAGGTAAGCATAATTTATGTTTTTTTAAATCTAAAACCAGTACTGCACTTAATTTAAGACAAAGATTATGTGAAAGAGCATGATAGGCTTCACAAGCCTAACCTCAGGGCTGGCTCAACCATGGGATCAAGTGGGTCCAATAGACCCAGGCAGCACTTGACAAGGGGCAGCACTTTAGTGACTAAGTCAGTCACTGTCATATACAGACCACTTCTGTGTTTCTCTGTGGCAGAAGTCACAGGCTCCCAGCAGCCTAACCTCATCATGCACAAAGACACAGAACTGGTCAGGGGCGACATTTAAGGTGGGACAAGACTCAGAGCATCTCTTCCCTAACTACCCACTTATTGCGCAATTGTGCATAAGCATTTGTTGCATTCAGGTAGGCAGGCTTAGAAGGTCAGCAGCCAGGCTTTAAGGTTGATATGCTAATAAGTAATGTTACTACTGGGGGTGTTATTGCATTCTCTGACCCAGGCAGTACAATTTCTTTAGCTGGCCCTGCCTTACCTTTCCACATATGTCTCCCTAATTTACAGTTTGTAATTTGTATAATTTCTACTGAAGCCAGACAATGGAGATTTTGGGTTGAAAACAGCAATTTTATTTTTTTCAAAATTGCACAGCCCTAATATATCTATCTATCTATCTATCTATCTATCTATCTATCTATCTATCTATATATATATATATATATATATACACACACACACACATTTTGCTGCTGATCACAGTGGTGCTACTGTGATCTGCCTGTTAGCACTGTGATCAGCCTGTTAGGGCTTTGATCAGTGCTGATCAATAGTATTGTATTTTTTGGGGGGGCACCCCATTGACAAATCTGAAATGAAAAAGCCTTGGGCCCTGTATTTGGTAATGGGCATTGGGAAGAAATCCAGCATATGCTACTACTGGAACCAGAACCCCATTCTGGCTACCCCTCTTTTTCCAGGGATTATGAAGAGGGATAGATGTGAACAGTTGCTGCAGTCTCTTCATTTAATGATAATGCCCAGTGCCCCCCCAGAAATGACCCCTTGCTTGACAGGGTATATAAAATAAGGCCCCTTATAAACCACCTGTCCCAAAAAATTACAGAAATTTGCACCCCTGGCCAGGACATTTGTATTGATGAGTCCCTTATGAAATGTAAGGGGAGATTGCTTTTCAAGCAATATATCCCATTCAAGTGATCCTGCTATGGTGTTTTATAAGCCACTGTTACTCTCTATAAAAGTGTTGTGCTTTTTTTTTTTTTTTTTTTTAATATTTATTTATGTCCAACAGTGTGTAATGTTACAGCAAAGAGAAAACAAAAAAAAAGAGAACAAATTCTTTGTTTTTGCGCCACGCAGGGCCACATATCATATAATATACATGTAAACAACTGACCTGCATAATTATATACTTATTAATATTTCAAAAGAACTATACATTATACACAATGCTGGGTTTTCCATCCTTTTTTACATACAGTCTAACATACTTTTAAACTCTTTATCCATAGGTCGAACATAGTAAAGATATATCAAATAGTGTCAATCAAATTGCATATTTCCATTCAATATATTGCATACACAATTGCAAATCTTGACAAACAACCATAACACCGAATAACAAAACAAAACAAAAAAAATAATAATAATTATTAAATCATTTTAAATTCTCTCTCCCCCTACCGCCCAGGACCACTCTCATCTAACCAACATCTAGGAAAGTGTCCAGCATAGATATTGGTTTGTACATATGCCAATTTAAGTAAAGGCTTCACTAGTATTTTCTGGGCAGGTTCTTGTAATGAGCGTATAAATACTTCCCATTTCTTAAAAAATCCGCCTGCTTGTACATCAGTAGGCAAATATAGAGTAACTTGCTCTATCATACATTGTGTAAGTAAACCATTTTTAAGTTGAGAGAGATTGGGCGCTGATGAAGCTTTCCATGTTTTAAGAATAAGAGTACGTCCTATTAATATTATTGTATTGATAAGTTTAAAGTTCTTATGGACCCCCTGGTATTTAGTCAAGAAAAAAACCTCAATTGATTTGATTGTGTGGTCCAGGTGAAGCTTCACATTCATCCAATACATAACTTTATGCCAGAACTGAGCAATTTTGGGACATTCCCACATACAATGTAATAGGTCTGCCTGTGATAAGCTACATCTAGAGCAGTAAACTGGAATTTTATACCACTTAGATAAAACTTCTGGAGTAAGATAACTCCGAAGACTGATCTTCATTTGAGATTCTCTCCAGGATGTTGATACCCAGGTCTGTTCTGTTATTTTAAAACTATCTATTATAGTCTGTTCTTGAATATCTGGAAATTTGTTCGACCATTTCGCCACCATATCCTTAATCTGCATATATGAAGACTTCTGAATAAGTAGTGTATAGAGGGGGGAAATTTTATATAACCCTACACGATAACTATTGATTCTGTTATTAAGTTCGCCCAAAGACCAATCCGAACCATATTTTTGAATCAATTAATTAATAAAATGTCTCACTTGCAAATACGCAAAAAATTCACGCGCTGGAAGATCAAACTCCGAGGCTATATTTGCATAGGTAATAAGAAACCCATCCGCACCCACTATTTGTCCTATGAGCTTTAAATCTTTCATAGCCCAATTCTGGAAAACCTTATTCGAAATTCCGCGGCTAAAGTTTGGATTACCTTTAATGGGTAAGAATTGAGAAACATGCTCCGGAAAGGTCCAGCTCCATACATAATTTCTGCCAAGCGGCAATAACATTTTTAAAGGTACTTAGGAAAAAAATATTGGAAGGAAGCGAGGTTAAAGGACAATGTATAAGGGCTACAAGTTTAAATGGGGAAACTAGACCTGATTCCCAATTATATGATGAAATTTGTTCTTTTTTAGTAATCCAATCTATGGCAAACCTTGCCAATATCACTATATTATAAGCTTGTATATTAGGTAGCACTAAACCAGCTGCTGGTTTTGAATTCATGAGCCGGTGAATAGCTATGCGAGGTTTAGATTTTTGCCATAGGAGTTTCGAGCAAGCTTTATTATACCTCACAATATCGGCCTTATGTATTAGCAATGGGATATTCTGAATGATATACAGAAATCTGGGAAACAAAAGCATCTTGATCAATGGTACCCGAGCTGATAGAGAGATAGGGGCCTAGTCATCAACGTGTCAACTTTCCTGCCTTCGCCGGCCCAATACGCTCGCCTCACATCGCCGCCGCGGACCTGAAAAATTTCGCCTAAGTTATCAAATAAAGCTGTCAAAAAGCCGCACACCAAGTACGGGGCGATGAGCAGCGGACTGTGAGAGTTATCACTCATCCGATCTCGCTGCTCTTCGGCTTTTTTACAGCTTTATTGCTAGCCTGTCACTAAGCACCCACACTAAACTACACTGTTCTACCCCCTATACCGGCGCCCCCGGAGCCCCCCGCAACTCAATAAAGTTACTAACCCCTAAACCGCCGCTCCTAGACCCCGCCGCAACTCTTATAAATGTATTAACCCCTAAACCGCCACTCCTAGACCCCGCCGCAACTCTTATAAATGTATTAACCCCTAAACCGCTGCTCCCGGACACCGCTGCCACCTACATTATACCTAGTAACCACTATCCTGCCCCCCTATACCGTCGCCCTCTATAGTAAAGTTATTAACCCCTATCCTGTTGATCCCGCACCTCGCTGCAACTAAATAAATAGTTTAACCCCTAAACCGCCGCTCCCTGAACCCGCCGCAACCTATATTAAACTTATTAACCCCTATTCTGCCCCCCCTACACCGTCGCCACCTATAATAAATTTATTAACCCCTATCCTGCCCCCCACTACACCGCCGCCACTGTAATAAATTTATTAACCCCTAAACCTAAGTCTAACACTAACCCTAACACCCCCCTAACTTAAATATTAATTAAATAAATCTAAATAATATTTCTATTATGAACAAAATTAATCCTATTTAAAACTAAATACTTACCTTTAAAATAAACCCTAATATAGCTACAATATAAATAATAATTATATTGTAGCTATTTTAGGATTTATTTTTATTTTACAGGTAACTTTCAATTTATTTTAACTAGGTGCAATAGCTATTAAATAGTTATTAACTATTTAATAGCTTACCTAGCTAAAATAAAGAGAAATTAACCTGTAAAATAAAAACTAACCTAAGTTACAATTACACCTAACACTACACTATACTTAAATAAATTATTCCTATTTAAAACTAAATACTTACCTTTAAAATAAACCCTAATATAGCTACAATATAAATAATAATTATATTGTAGCTATCTTAGGATTTATTTTTATTTTACAGGTAACTTTGTATTTATTTTAGCTAGTTAGAATAGTTATTAAATAGTTATTAACTATTTAATAACTACCTAGCTAAAAGAAATACAAAATTACCTGTAAAATAAATCCTAACCTAAGTTACAATTAAACCTAACACTACACTATCATTACATTAATTAAATAAATTACCTACAAATAACTACAATTAAATACAATTACATAAACTAACTAAAGTACAAAAAATAAAAAAAATAAGTTACAAACATTTTAAAAATATTACAACAATTTTAAGCTACTTACACCTAATCTAAGCCCCCTAATAAAATAACAAACCACCCAAAATAAAAAAATGCCCTACCCTATTCTAAATTAAAAAAGTTCAAAGCTCTTTTACCTTACCAGCCCTTAAAAGGGCCATTTGTGGGGCATGCCCCAAAGAATTCAGCTCTTTTGCCTGTAAAAGAAAAATACAACCCCCCCCAACATTAAAACCCACCACCCACATACTCCAAGCGGGGTCTTGAATCTTCATCCCGCCGACGCGGAACATCATTCTTTGCCGACGGACTACCGACGAATGAAGGCTCCTTTAAGGGACGTCATCCAAGATGGCGTCCCTTCAATTCCGATTGGCTGATAGGATTCTATCAGCCAATCGGAATTAAGGTAGGAAAAATCTGATTGGCTGATTGAATCAGCCAATCAGATTCAAGTTCAATCCGATTGGCTGATCCAATCAGCCAATCAGATTGAGCTCGCATTCTATTCGCTGTTTCGATCCGCATCGGCGGGATGAAGATTCAAGACCCCGCTTGGAAGATGACATCGCCCGGATAGAAGGCTTCTTCAGCGCCTCTTGGAAGATGACATCGCCCGGATGGAAGACTTCTTCAGCGCCGCTTAGAGGATCACTTCATCGGATGGAAGATTTCTTCTGCGCCGCTTGGAGGATTTCTTCAGAGCCGCTTGGAGGATAACTTCTGCCGCTCCGGGTCTCCTCTTCGGTTCCATCGCTGCTAGGCTGAGTGAAGACGACTAAAGGTAGGATGATCTTCAGGGGATTAGTGTTAGGTTATTTTAAGGGGGGTTTGGGTTAGATTAGGGGTATGTGGGTGGTGGGTTTTAATGTTAGGGGGGTTGTATTTTTCTTTTACAGGCAAAAGAGCTGAATTCTTTGGGGCATGTCCCACAAATGGCCCTTTTAAGGGCTGGTAAGGTAAAAGAGCTTTGAACTTTTTTAATTTAGAATAGGGTAGGGCATTTTTTTTATTTTGGGGGGTTTGTTATTTTATTAGGGGGCTTAGATTAGGTGTAAGTAGCTTAAAATTGTTTGTTTTTAAAATGTTTGTAACTTATTTTTTTTATTTTTTGTAACTTAGCTTTTTTTATTTTTTGTACTTTAGTTAGTTTATGTAATTGTATTTAATTGTAGTTATTTGTAGGTAATTTATTTAATTAATTTAATGATAGTGTAGTGTTAGGTTTAATTGTAACTTAGGTTAGGATTTATTTTACAGGTAATTTTGTATTTCTTTTAGCTAGGTAGTTATTAAATAGTTAACTATTAATAACTATTCTAACTAGCTAAAATAAATACAAAGTTACCTGTAAAATAAAAATAAATCCTAAAATAGCTACAATGTAATTATTAATTACATTGTAGCTATCTTAGGGTTTATTTTACAGGTAAATATTTAGTTTTAAATAGGAATAATTTATTAAAGTATAGTGTAGTGTTAGGTGTAATTGTAACTTAGGTTAGTTTTTATTTTACAGGTAAATTTCTCTTTATTTTAGCTAGGTAAGCTATTAAATAGTTAATAACTATTTAATAGCTATTGCACCTAGTTAAAATAAATTGAAAGATGCCTGTAAAATAAAAATAAATCCTAAGATAGCTACAATATAATTATTATTTATATTGTAGCTATATTAGGGTTTATTTTAAAGGTAAGTATTTAGTTTTAAATAGGATTAATTTAGTTCATAATAGAAATATTATTTAGATTTATTTAATTAATATTTAAGTTAGGGGGGTGTTAGGGTTAGTGTTAGACTTAGGTGTAGGGGTTAATAATTTTATTACAGTGGCGGCGGTGTAGTGGGGGGCAGGATAGGGGTTAATAAATGTATTATAGGTGGCGACTGTGTAGGGGGGCAGATTAGGGGTAAATAAATTTAATATAGGTTGCGGTGGGCTCCGGGAGCGGCGGTTTAGGGGTTAATATGTATAGAGTAGCTTGCGGTGGGCTCCTGGAGCGGCGGTTTAGGGGTTAATACATATATTATAGTTGCGGTGGGCTCCGGGAGCGGCGGTTTAGGGGTTAATATGTATAGAGTAGCTTGCAGTGGGCTCCGGGAGCAGCGGTTTAGGGGGTAATAACTTTATTTAGTTGCGGCCGTGTAGGGGGGACAGATTAGTGGTGTTTAGACTCGGTGTACATGTTAGGGTGTTAGGTGCAGACATCTCCCATAGAAATTAATGGGATGTCTGGCAGCAGCAAACTTGTACTTTCACTATGGTCAGACTCCCATTGATTCCTATGGGATCCGCCGCCTCCAGGGTGGCGGGTTTGAAAACCAGGTACGCTGGGCCGGAAAAGTGCCGAGCGTACCTGCTAGTTTTTTGATAACTAGCAAAAGTAGTCAGATTGTGCCGCACTTGTGTGCGGAACATCTGTAGTGACGTAAGAATCGTTCTGTGTCGGACTGAGTCCGGCGGATCAAAGTTTACGTCACTAAATTCTACTTTTGCCGGTCTCTAGCCTTTGATAACTAAGGCGAATCAGCCTCGCCACAAATACGCTGCGGAATTCCAGCGTATTTGAGGTTGACGGCTTGATAACTAGGCCCCATAGGCAGGAAAGCCCAATCCTCTAATTTTTTTTTATCTTCTCTAGCGTAGGTATAAAGTTCAAATTATACCAATCATCTGGATTAGTCGTCAGTTTAAGACCTAAATAAGTGATTTGAGTTACTTCAGTGAATGGATGAATAATTCTAGTTCTGGGCCTGTTATCTATCCAGAGAAGTTCTGATTTTAACATATTGACCTTATACCCAGAAATCGAACCGAATTTAAAAAAAATATCCTGTAATATTGGTAAAGACTTTTGCAGATCGGACAAGAATAATATAAGATCATCTGCGTATAATAATAAAATTGCTTTCTGGCCTGCTATTGTAATACCCTCAAGTTCTTGTCGTAATAATGTTGCCAAAGGTTCCAATTAAATATTAAATAATAAAGGAGAGAGAGGACACCCCTGACGGGTCCCTCTCTGTAAAATAAATCGGTTAGAAGTCCTATTATTAATAATAATTGATGATGAAGGAGAATTGTAAATTAACCGAATAAACTTGTTGAAGTACTCCAAAAAGACCAAGAAGACTCCCACTAGATTGTGGATATCTCCTGAAAGTATGCACAAGTAAGCACTCTTAGCCTAGACTTTTGAGGCGGTTTTTCCAGACCGGGAAAAAAATAAAATATAACTTTTATTATACATTGCACTTAAAATAAGGGTAACACACACTTTAAAATCGACACTAGCACTATCATGCAATTGGACTGTATATCTTCATTTGGGTGGAGAATTATAATATCAGTGGCCTATAGTGCTTATCTTAGTTCCCCAAAATACTGTAATCTTGAATATGTTATACTTAGAAGAAATGAGTCCCCCAACACTGTGTATGTTAGGTGATCCTCTACTATACACTCTTTATAGGAATGTTTGGGTACCCTAGTAATCCTTATGTATATAGTGTCATCAGGAATGGTTCTAAATAAACTCCCTCTGTTTGTATACCTGAGAGTTGTGTATTTATTTGTAAAACAGCAGTTGCAATTTTTTGCTGTGGAGTTAGCTAAAGCGCTATATAAATTCAAAATTCTAGAGTTGCCTCTGGTAGCTAGAAAAATGTACCACTATGTTGTGTACATTGGCGTTATAAAAAGTAGTTATAATTTTGGCGCAACTCTGATATCTTGCAAAGTCTGAACGGCTTCAAAATGTAACAATATTTTTATTTTGCGTTTTGGAGACGTTACCCTCTCAGTGATTCCCCAATAAGGCACAATTTATATTTTCTTTTGTATATACTGAGGACTTCCAAATTCCCTTATCTTTGTTTCAAGAGAACATATCTCTGTAATGCCTGTATCAGTATAGTTTGTATTTGGCTATATAAGTCCCTGAATTTTATAAGCAATGTCTTGTGACACAGTTCTATTCGGTTCTGTGTATATTTTTCACAGAGCCTTAGGTGAAATAAGTAACGCTGTTTATAAAGCTTTAAGTTCAGTTTGATTCTTTTGCCGATATCTCTATTATTGTATTTGTACTGTCATTGCGCTTGCTAAGCTTGCCATTCAGCATAACCTCTCAGGTTTAGTTTAAGGGTAGTTTAAAGGCTAAATAATTCAGTATTGTATATATTCAACCCTGGCTAAGTCTGGCACAACCCAGACTATTCCACAAATTAGCTAAGTATAGTTATAATCATCGTTGGTCTAATTTAACATGAAGTGCTAGGCAGTTAAAAATTTGAGCGCCCAAACGCTCACATAGACTCCTGACTAGTTTCGCCCATCCGGGCTTTGTCAAAGGCGGCAAGCCGCCGATTGTTTGGGGATGTATACCGGTTAAACCGGAAGTCCCGCCTTGTTGTATTTTCAGTTTGAGTATTGATTGGTCGTCAGTTTTGTAATGACAGCCTAATCTTCCTATCAGTTTTTACTGTTATTACTTACAGTATTATGCTAGGGTTTAGCGAGTTATTAATACATGGCATATTAGATTATCTTGAGCTATTATTTTGATTTCAATTTTGATATTTACAATCATATTGTTACTGGCTAAATAGCTTATAGAGGTCAGAACTTATTAACACTCACAACTTCAGTTCTATTTGATTTGATCTTTCGTTTGTTGTATCCTATATATTATATGGGTCTCAATATGATATATTGATCCATTTTTATGATGAATTAGTTATATACTCCAACTATATATATGGATGGATGATTTACGGTTCGCCATAAGTGTATAAGTGACATTTTTCAAAAACTTTGAGATTTGTTATTTGTGAATTGTGTTATTTATTTAACGAAATCCTTGTGTAGGATGTGTTTTTTTTGTGTGTTTTATTATATCCTCTGATTCATACTTTACTACTTATAGTAATTTTGTGTGTGCTATATTAATGGAAGTGTGCATTTGAGATTCTTTGTGCCTCTAATATATGTAGGAGTCCAGTGAAAATTCTGTGACCTGTGCCATTTATTGAGTGTATGTGCTCTTAACAATTCTGATAGGGATGTGCAGCCTTTTGATTTGTGTGGGAAGGGGTGAAGTTTTTTTGTGTTGTAGTCTTGAAATGACTCATATAATATCTTGTTTGTATTATTATTTAATGATATTATATTTTCTCCAACATAGGTGTGTCCGGTCCACGGCGTCATCCTTACTTGTGGGATATTCTCTTCCCCAACAGGAAATGGCAAAGAGCCCAGCAAAGCTGGTCACATGATCCCTCCTAGGCTCCGCCTTCCCCAGTCATTCTCTTTGCCGTTGTACAGGCAACATCTCCACGGAGATGGCTTAGAGTTTTTTGGTGTTTAAATATATGTGATGTATTTGTGTCATAATGTCCAAACAAAGTAGGGATAATAATGCCATAGATATGATATTGCCCAAGATGATTCCTCTAATGAGGGGAGTAAGCATGGTACTGCATCATCCCCTTCTGTGTCTACACCAGTTTTGCCCACACAGGAGGCCCCTAGTACATCTAGTGCGCCAATACTTATTACCATACAACAATTAATGGCTGTAATGGATAATTCTATTGCATGCATTTTTTTCCAAAATGCCTACTTATCAGAGAAAGCGTGATTGCTCTGTTTTAAATACTGAAGAGCATGAGGACGCTGATGATAATGGTTCTGACATACCCTCACACCTATCTGAAGGGGCCAGGAGGGAGGTTTTGTCTGAGGGAGAAATTTCAGATTCAGGGAAAATTTCTCAACAAGCAGAACCTGATATTGTAACTTTTAAATTTAAATTTCAACATCTCCACGCACTACTTAAGGAGGTATTATCTACTCTGGATGATTGTGACAATTTGGTCATTCCAGAGAAATTAGGTAAGATGGACAAGTTCCTAGAGGTTCCGGTGCCCCCGATGTTTTTCCTATACCCAAGCGGGTGGCGGACATAGTAAATAAGGAGTGGGAAAGGCCCGGCATACCCTTTGTCCTCCCCCTATATTTAAGAAATTAGTTCCTATAGTCGACCCCAGAAAGGACTTATAGCATACAGTCCCCAAGGTCGAGGGGGCGGTTTCTACTCTAAACAAACGCACTTCTATTCCTATAGAAGATAGTTGTGCTTTCAAGATCCTATGGATTAAAGGTTAGAGGGTTTGCTTAAAAAGATGTTTGTTCAGCAAGGTTACCTTCTACAACTAATTTCATGCATTGTTCCTGTCACTACAGCTGCGTGTTTCTGGTTCGAAGAACTAGAAAAGTCGCTTAATAAAGAATCTTCGTACGAGGAGGTTTTGGACAGAGTTCAAGCTCTTAAATTGGCTAACTCTTTTTTATTTTAGATGCCGCTTTGCAATTATCTAGATTAGCGGCGAATAATTCAGGGTTTGCTATCGTGGCGCGCAGAGCGCTTTTGCTTAACATCCCTTTCAAGGGTAAAACACTGTTTGGCCCTGACTTGAAAGAGATTATTTCAGGCATCACTGGGGGAAAGGGCCAAGCCCTTCCTCTGGATAGGTCTTTTAAGGCTAAAAAGAAGCCAAATTTTCGTCCCTTTCGCAGAAACGGACCAGCCTCAAATTCTACACCCTCTAAGCAAGAGGGTAATACTTCTCAAACCAAGCCAGCCTGGAGGCCGATGCAAGGCTGGAACAAGGGTAAGCAGGCCAAGTCACCTGCCACTGCTACCAAAACAGCATGAAGTGTTGGCCCCCGATCTGGGAAGGATCTGGTGGGGGGCAGACTTTCTCTCTTTGCTCAGGCTGGGGCAAGAGATGTTCAGGATCCTTGGGCGCTAGAAATAGTTTCTCAAGGTTATCTCCTGGAATTCAGGGAACTACTCCCAAGGGGAAGGTTCCACGGTTCTCAATTATCTTCGAACAGGCATTCTTACACTGTGTAGAAGACCTGTTAAGCATGGGAGTGATTCATCCTGTTCCATTAGGAGAACAAGGGATGGGTTTTTACTCCAACCTGTTCATAATTCCCAAAAAAGAGGAAACATTCAGACCTATTTTAGATCTCAAAATTCTAAACAAGTTTCTAAGGGTTTCATCATTCAAAATGGAAACCATTCGAACGATCCTTCCTACCATCCAGGAAGGTCAATTCATGACCACGGTGGACTTAAAGGATGCGTACCTACGTATTCCTATCCACAAGGAACATTTTCGGTTCCTAAGGTTCGCCTTTCTGGACAAGTATTACCTGTGGCACTTCCATTCGGATTAGCCACTGCTCCAAGGATTTTCACAAGGGTACTAGGGTCCCTTCTAGCGGTGCTAAGACCAAGGGGCATTGCAGTAGTACCTTACTTGGACGACATCCTGATTCAAGTGTCGTCTCTGTCAAAAGCAAGGGCTCATACGGACATTGTCCTAGCCTTTCTCAGATCTCACAGGTGGAAAGTGAACATAGAAAAAAGTTCTCTGTCCCCGTCAACAAGAGTTCCCTTCTTGGGAACAATAATAGTTTCCTTAGAAATGAAGGTTTTTCTGACAGAGGCCAGAAAATCAAAACTTCTAAGCTCTTGTCAGGTACTTCATTCTGTTCTTCTTCCTTCCATAGCGCAGTCCATGGAAGTAATAGGGTTGATGGTTGCGGCAATGGACATAGTTCCTTTTGCACGAATTCATCTAAGACCATTGCACCTGGGCATGCTCAGACTGTGGAATGGGGATTATACAGACTTGTCTCCGACGATACAAGTAGATCAAATAACCAGAGATTCACTCCGTTGGTGGCTGACCCTGGACAACCTGTCACAGGGAATGAGCTTCCGCAGACCAGAATAGGTCATTGTCACGACCGACGCCAGTCTGGTGGGCTGGGGCGCGGTCTGGGAACCCCTGAAAACTCAGGGTCTATGGTTTCGGGAAGACTCTCTTCTCCCGATAAACATAATGGAACTGAGAGCGATATTCAATGCTCTCAAGGCTTGGCCTCGACTAGCAAAGGCCAAATTCATAAGGTTTCAATCAGTCATCATGACGACTGTTACATATATCAACCATCAGGGGGTAACAAGGAGTTCCCTGGCGATGGAGGAGCATCCGGGGGAGTGGGAACTCCATCTGGAAATCTTTGCCCAAATAACTCAATTATGGGGCATTCCAGACTTGGTTCTGATGGCCTCTCGTCAGAACTTCATGGTCCCTTGTTACGGGTCCAAATCCAGGGATCCCAAGGCGACTCTATTGGATACAATAGTAGCACCTTGGATCTTCAACCTAGCTTATGTATTCCCACCGTTTCCTCTCATTCCCAGGCTGGTAGCCAGGATCAATCTGGAGAGGGCTTCGGTGACCTTGATAGTTCCTGTGTGGCCACGCAGGACTTGGTATGCAGACCTGGTGAATGTGTCATCGGCTCCACCATGGAAGCTACCTTTGAGACAGGACCTTCTTATTCAGGGTCCATTCGAACATCCGAATCTGGTTTTCCTCCAACTGACTGCTTGGAGTTTGAACGCTTGATTTTATCAAAGCGTGGGTTTTCAGATTCTGTAATAGATACTCTTATTCAGGCTAGAAAGCCTGTAACTAGAAAAATTTACCATAATATATGGAAAAAATATATCTGTTGGTGTGAATCTAAAGGATTCCCATGGAACAAGATAAAAATTCCTAAGATTCTTTCCTTTCTACAAGAAGGTTTGGAGAAAGGATTTTCTGCGAGTTCTCTGAAGGGACAGATCTCTGCTTTATCTGTTTTACTTCACAAAAGGCTGGCAGCTGTGCCAGACGTTTAAGCGTTTGTTCAGGCTCTGGTTAGAATCAAGCCTGTTTACAGACCTTTGACTCTTCCCTGGAGTCTTAATCTAGTTCTTTCAGTTCTTCAAGGGGTTCCGTTTGAACCCTTACATTCCATAGATATTAAGTTATTATCTTGGAAAGTTTTGTTTTAGGTTGCAATTTCTTCTGCTAGAAGAGTTTCTGAGTTATCTGCTCTGCAGTGTTCTCCGCCCTATCTGGTCCATGCAGATAAGGTGGTTTTTACGTACTGAGCCTGGTTTTCTTCCGAAGGTTGTTTCCAACAAAAATATTAACCAGGAGATAGTTGTACCTTCTTTGTGTCCGAATCCAGTTTCATAGAAGGAACGTTTGTTACACAATTTGGACGTTGTCCGTGCTCTAAAATTCTATTTAGATGCTACAAAGGATTTCAGACAAACATCTTCCTTGTTTGTTGTTTATTCTGGTAAAAGGAGAGGTCAAAAAGCAACTTCTACCTCTCTATCTTTTTGGCTTAAAAGCATCATCAGATTGGCTTATGAGACTGCCGGACGGCAGCCTCCTGAAAGAATCACAGCTCATTCCACTAGGGCCGTGGCTTCCACATGGGCCTTTAAGAACGAGGCTTCTGTTGATCAGATATGTAAGGCAGCGACTTGGTCTTCACTGCACACTTTTACCAAATTTTACAAATTTGATACTTTTGCTTCTTCTGAGGCTATTTTTGGGAGAAAGGTTTTGCAAACCGTGGTGCCTTCCATCTAGGTGACCTGATTTGCTCCCTCCCATCATCCGTGTCCTAAAGCTTTGGTATTGGTTCCCACAAGTAAGGATGACGCCGTGGACCGGACACACATATGTTGGAGAAAACAGAATTTATGTTTACCTGATAAATTACTTTCTCCAACGGTGTGTCCGGTCCACGGCCCGCCCTGGTTTTTTAATCAGGTCTGATGATTTATTTTCTTTAACTACAGTCACCACGGTATCATATGATTTCTCCTATGCAAATATTCCTCCTTTACGTCGGTCGAATGACTGGGGAAGGCGGAGCCTAGGAGGGATCATGTGACCAGCTTTGCTGGGCTCTTTGCCATTTCCTGTTGGGGAAGAGAATATCCCACAAGTAAGGATGACGCCGTGGACCGGACACACCGTTGGAGAAAGTAATTTATCAGGTAAACATAAATTCTGTTTTTTATTTTTGTACCTTTTTGCTTTGTTTAGTCTTATATTTAAATTTCACATTAATGTCTGTACTTAGTCTTTCTTTAGTTCGATGAGTTGTACCTCTCCTGTTTATATGAAGTTTATATGGTTCTTATATACCATTATATTAGTGTTCATTACAGAAAAATATAATAGTTGTTTTGCTCATTTAACCCATGAGGTTGAACTGAGTTCAATAAATATATCCACCGGCTCTCAGCTTTTAGTAGAGCTGTTTCTAGATTGCCTCCCCTCATTCCTAGACTCACTTTTTCTATACCCCAGCATTGTAAGTCATTTTGGTTTGAGTTATGGAATTTTAAGAAATGTGCAGCTACACTAGTTATGGATTTCATCTCTTCCTTGTCTTTCGCTGCATTTTTAATATTCCTTAAGTGTTCCATTAATCTCAGATGTAATTTCCTTGAGGTCATACCTACATAGTACAAATTGCATGTACAGTATAGTACATAAATTACACTCTCTGTATTACAACTGATGTATCTTTTGATGCTGTGTTTCTTACCGAACCTGTCTGTAATAGTATCTGTGTTGCGCATGTATTTACATGTGCTGCAGTTGCCACATTTGTGTGCTCCTGGTTTAAATGCAGTTGTGGTTTTCTTCCTTTGGAAGTGGCTACTAGTTACAAGATCTTTTATATTTTTCGTCCTTCTGTATCCAATTGAAGGCTTATCTCCTAAGAGGGTTTTTAATGTTGGGTCCATCATTAAGATGTTCCAGTGTTTCTGTACAATATTGAGGATTTGTGGTGTCTGGCTATTGTATGTCATGATTAGCCTAGGTACATTTGAGCTGTTCTTATATTTTTTGTGTAGGAGGTCATGTCTTGGAGTATGTAGAGCTCTGTATTTCGCTTTTTTGGTACTTCTTTTACTGTATCCTCTTCTCCATAGTCTCTCCTCCAACTCCTTTGCCCTGTCATTAAATACCCTGTCTTCTGAGCAGTTTCTGCGTAGCCTTAAAAATTCTCCAGTTGGTAAGCTTTTCATTGTGCTTGGAGCATGTGCACTAGTGCTATGTAGCAAACTGTTAGCTGCTGTAGGTTTCCTGTACAAGTCGGTAGTCACATTACCATCACTTGTTTTGTTAATTGTTATATCCAGAAAATTTATTTTTGTCAGACTTTCTTCATGTGTTAATTTGATGTTCAAATCATTTTGATTTAGATGTTTTAGGAAATTCAATAAATCATTATGTGGGCCTTCCCAAATAAAGAGGATATCATCAATGAACCGTATCCACAAAGGGATACAGTCCGTGTAGTTTTGATTGCTTTCTGTGAATACAAATTCTTTCTCCCACCAGCCTAAAAACAGATTGGCATAAGTGGGTGCACAGGTAGTGCCCATGGCAGTGCCCCTGGTCTGCAGATAAAATTGGCCATCAAATGTAAAGAAATTATAGGTCAGTACAAAATCTAACAATTTAAGAATAAAGTTGTCATGTTCTTTATTTTCTTCTGAGTACCTTTCTAAGAAATATTTTGTGGCTTGTATACCCTGTTGATGGTTAATTGAAGTATAGAGGGACTCTACATCAGTAGTAACAAGCCACGTGGAATCATTTAGAGTTAGATTCTCTAATCTTTGCAATACTTGCATTGTGTCTTGTACATATGATGGTAGTTGTTCTACATATTGCCTCAGTCTTAAATCAATGTATGTGCTGGCTTTTTCTGTTAGACTCTCAATGCCCGACACTATGGGCCTACCTGGCGGGTTTTTAGCATTCTTATGAATCTTAGGTATCATATAAAAAGTAGCAATCTTTGGTTTTTCAACTTTTAGAAATTTAAGTTCTTTCGTCGTGATGATTCCTTCTGTAAAGGCCTTATTTATCATGTTAGAGTAGATTTTAGTATACCCTTCCATCGGATTATACAATAATCTTGTATAGCAGGATTTGTCTCTTAGTTGTTTATTTGCTTCTTTCAAGTACAGGTCTAATGGCCAGATGACTATATTGCCACCTTTGTCAGATCCCCGAATGACTACTTCATCCCATTGTGTCATCTCTTGTATAGCCTGTTGTTCTGCAAATGTCAAGTTATGTTTTTTTGGGGCTAATTTGAGCGCTGTAATGTCACGGCATACACTGTCTCTGAACATTTCTATTTGGGGGTTATTATAATTTTTTGGTACAAATGTGGATTTATTTCTTATGTTACCTCTCCATTTATCTGGGGTTTTAAGTTCTGACTCCCCTAATAGATCTTCCAAATCATTCAGAGTAAGTCTTTCTTCCTCTGTCCATCCTGCCGTATTTTCTTCTGATGTGAAGAATTTTTTTAGAAACAATTTCCTGGTAAACAATTGTACATCTTTTACAACATCAAATTTGTCCACATTGTTGGTTGGACAAAAAGATAACCCTTTGGAAAGTACTGAAATGTGATTAGATGTAAGTTTCAATGTAGATAAATTTATGACTCTCAGTGATTCATTCTGATCTGTGAGAAGGGACTCTGTTCCCTCCTCGGTGGTCTCCAGTGGCCTTGCTGCCCTCTCTGATATCTGGTTCTGCCTCTGGTTGTTTTTTTGTGTATGCCTCCCCCCTCTGCGTATTCTCCTCCTGTCTCGCCTGAATCTAAAAAATCTTTCCTCTTGTTTCTGCTGGAGGATCTAGGTAAAATCTGGTTAGGAGGAGATGTAGTTATCTGTTGGGGGGGATTATTGCTAGAACTCCCTTCTTCTCCATCTGTATCAGAGATATCACTTTCTATGATATTCACTTTTGGGTTTTTATTGGTGTTTCTATAGAAACCTTGTTTTCGCCATTTATACACTCTATTATTGGTGAAATCACTGATGTCTCTGTTCAGTTTACCAGATTTGATGTTCTTGAGTTCTTGTTCATACTTGTCTAATTCTTGTTGGTAAGTTTTATACAGCTTGTTAAAGTCAGGATTTAGCTCAAATTTTTTGAGGTTTTCATACTGTTCTTTGATTTTAGTTTCAAATAGATCATATTCTAGTGTGTCATGTTTTACCAGTATTTTCATTAGTTTCTCTGAACATTCAGAGAGAGCTTCCTCCCACTCTGTTGTTAGACTGTCATTTTTTAACTCAAATGCTGGAAATAACTGTATGCGTAAACCTCTTGGTATTAGTTTCCTTTCTATGTATTTTTGAAAGAAGTGTTTATTCCACCATGTTTTGTCCTGTTTATATAGGGTTCTATGTAAGTCTTTTAAGGCCCCATCAAGTGTGGTAGCTGCTGATGTGTTTCCTGTACTTTGGCCACTGTCAAAAATATCATTGAGATCTGCTGTTCTCTTAAGCTGTCTAGCTTGTCTATCTGTGTCAAATGTAGATTCCATTGTGTGATGTAAATAAGTCTATGTGCTCTTTTTGTTCAGAAAAAATCTGGATTTACCAGACAACTGTTACTTTTGTTACAACACACGAACAAAGGCACCACAAGGGCTATTTCCCTATTGTTATATAATTCCAAACTTAATGTTTATTGGTTTATAAGATTTATATTATATAGGGAATGGTGCTAAATGCATAAAAATAAATACTCCAAAAAGACCAAGAAGACTCTCACTAGATTGTGGATATCTCCTGAAAGTATGCACAAGTAAGCACTCTTAGCCTAGACTTTTGAGGCGGTTTTTCCAGACCGGGAAAAAAATAAAATATAACTTTTATTATACATTGCACTTAAAATAAGGGTAACACACACTTTAAAATCGACACTAGCACTATCATGCAATTGGACTGTATATCTTCATTTGGGTGGAGAATTATAATATCAGTGGCCTATAGTGCTTATCTTAGTTCCCCAAAATACTGTAATCTTGAATATGTTATACTTAGAAGAAATGAGTCCCCCAACACTGTGTATGTTAGGTGATCCTCTACTATACACTCTTTATAGGAATGTTTGGGTACCCTAGTAATCCTTATGTATATAGTGTCATCAGGAATGGTTCTAAATAAACTCCCTCTGTTTGTATACCTGAGAGTTGTGTATTTATTTGTAAAACAGCAGTTGCAATTTTTTGCTGTGGAGTTAGCTAAAGCGCTATATAAATTCAAAATTCTAGAGTTGCCTCTGGTAGCTAGAAAAATGTACCACTATGTTGTGTACATTGGCGTTATAAAAAGTAGTTATAATTTTGGCGCAACTCTGATATCTTGCAAAGTCTGAACGGCTTCAAAATGTAACAATATTTTTATTTTGCGTTTTGGAGACGTTACCCTCTCAGTGATTCCCCAATAAGGCACAATTTATATTTTCTTTTGTATATACTGAGGACTTCCAAATGCCCTTATCTTTGTTTCAAGAGAACATATCTCTGTAATGCCTGTATCAGTATAGTTTGTATTTGGCTATATAAGTCCCTGAATTTTATAAGCAATGTCTTGTGACACAGTTCTATTCGGTTCTGTGTATATTTTTCACAGAGCCTTAGGTGAAATAAGTAACGCTGTTTATAAAGCTTTAAGTTCAGTTTGATTCTTTTGCCGATATCTCTATTATTGTATTTGTACTGTCATTGCGCTTGCTAAGCTTGCCATTCAGCATAACCTCTCAGGTTTAGTTTAAGGGTAGTTTAAAGGCTAAATAATTCAGTATTGTATATATTCAACCCTGGCTAAGTCTGGCACAACCCAGACTATTCCACAAATTAGCTAAGTATAGTTATAATCATCGTTGGTCTAATTTAACATGAAGTGCTAGGCAGTTAAAAATTTGAGCGCCCAAACGCTCACATAGACTCCTGACTAGTTTCGCCCATCCGGGCTTTGTCAAAGACGGCGAGCCGCCGATTGTTTGGGGATGTATACCGGTTAAACCGGAAGTCCCGCCTTGTTGTAATTTAAATATAAGACTAAACAAAGCAAAAAGGTACAAAAATAAAAAATATAATATCATTAAATAATAATACAAACAAGATATTATATGAGTCATTTCAAGACTACAACACAAAAAAACTTCACCCCTTCCCACACAAATCAAAAGGCTGCACATCCCTATCAGAATTGTTAAGAGCACATACACTCAATAAATGGCACAGGTCACAGAATTTTCACTGGACTCCTACATATATTAGAGGCACAAAGAATCTCAAATGCACACTTCCATTAATATAGCACACACAAAATTACTATAAGTAGTAAAGTATGAATCAGAGGATATAATAAAACACACAAAAAAACACATCCTACACAAGGATTTCGTTAAATAAATAACACAATTCACAAATAACAAATCTCAAAGTTTTTGAAAAATGTCACTTATACACTTATGGCGAACCGTAAATCATCCATCCATATATATAGTTGGAGTATATAACTAATTCATCATAAAAATGGATCAATATATCATATTGAGACCCATATAATATATAGGATACAACAAACGAAAGATCAAATCAAATAGAACTGAAGTTGTGAGTGTTAATAAGTTCTGACCTCTATAAGCTATTTAGCCAGTAACAATATGATTGTAAATATCAAAATTGAAATCAAAATAATAGCTCAAGATAATCTAATATGCCATGTATTAATAACTCGCTAAACCCTAGCATAATACTGTAAGTAATAACAGTAAAAACTGATAGGAAGATTAGGCTGTCATTACAAAACTGACGACCAATCAATACTCAAACTGAAAATACAACAAGGCGGGACTTCCGGTTTAACCGGTATACATCCCCAAACAATCGGCGGCTTGCCGCCTTTGACAAAGCCCGGATGGGCGAAACTAGTCAGGAGTCTATGTGAGCGTTTGGGCGCTCAAATTTTTAACTGCCTAGCACTTCATGTTAAATTAGACCAACGATGATTATAACTATACTTAGCTAATTTGTGGAATAGTCTGGGTTGTGCCAGACTTAGCCAGGGTTGAATATATACAATACTGAATTATTTAGCCTTTAAACTACCCTTAAACTAAACCTGAGAGGTTATGCTGAATGGCAAGCTTAGCAAGCGCAATGACAGTACAAATACAATAATAGAGATATCGGCAAAAGAATCAAACTGAACTTAAAGCTTTATAAACAGCGTTACTTATTTCACCTAAGGCTCTGTGAAAAATATACACAGAACCGAATAGAACTGTGTCACAAGACATTGCTTATAAAATTCAGGGACTTATATAGCCAAATACAAACTATACTGATACAGGCATTACAGAGATATGTTCTCTTGAAACAAAGATAAGGGCATTTGGAAGTCCTCAGTATATACAAAAGAAAATATAAATTGTGCCTTATTGGGGAATCACTGAGAGGGTAACGTCTCCAAAACGCAAAATAAAAATATTGTTACATTTTGAAGCCGTTCAGACTTTGCAAGATATCAGAGTTGCGCCAAAATTATAACTACTTTTTATAACGCCAATGTACACAACATAGTGGTACATTTTTCTAGCTACCAGAGGCAACTCTAGAATTTTGAATTTATATAGCGCTTTAGCTAACTCCACAGCAAAAAATTGCAACTGCTGTTTTACAAATAAATACACAACTCTCAGGTATACAAACAGAGGGAGTTTATTTAGAACCATTCCTGATGACACTATATACATAAGGATTACTAGGGTACCCAAACATTCCTATAAAGAGTGTATAGTAGAGGATCACCTAACATACACAGTGTTGGGGGACTCATTTCTTCTAAGTATAACATATTCAAGATTACAGTATTTTGGGGAACTAAGATAAGCACTATAGGCCACTGATATTATAATTCTCCACCCAAATGAAGATATACAGTCCAATTGCATGATAGTGCTAGTGTCGATTTTAAAGTGTGTGTTACCCTTATTTTAAGTGCAATGTATAATAAAAGTTATATTTTATTTTTTTCCCGGTCTGGAAAAACCGCCTCAAAAGTCTAGGCTAAGAGTGCTTACTTGTGCATACTTTCAGGAGATATCCACAATCTAGTGAGAGTCTTCTTGGTCTTTTTGGAGTATTTATTTTTATGCATTTAGCACCATTCCCTATATAATATAAATCTTATAAACCAATAAACATTAAGTTTGGAATTATATAACAATAGGGAAATAGCCCTTGTGGTGCCTTTGTTCGTGTGTTGTAACAAAACTTGTTGAAGTACCCTGTCATCCTGAATTTTTCAAGAGAAAAGAACAAGTGATCCCAAGTCACCCGGTCGAAGGCCTTCTCCGCGTCAACCGTAAGCATCGCCTTATCTGCTGCTGAAATACGTCTAGAAAACCTGCATTTGTTCCAGAATAAATCCAAAAGCAGCAGAATTTTCCTAGTATTTTTCACAGGGTTCCTACCGGGCATGAATCCCGATTGATTTTCATGTATTACATCGCCAATATAGGGCTTAAGACGATTCGCTAATATAGCTGTTAAAAGCTTATAGTCAGTATTTAACACAGAGATAGGCCTATACGAACCGGGCAGCTCGGGATCCCTGCCCTTCTTCAGTATTAACGGAACATTAGCAGCGGCAAAATACGGTGAACATGTAGTACATTCGGAGTAATAGTAGTTGAATAACTTGTTCAATAGAGGTATAATCTGGGGTTGTAAAATTCTGTAAAATTCTATAGGTAAAGCGTCCGGTCCTGCAGCTTTGTTTAATTTAGCATTTTTAATGGCCGTCACAATCTCATTTTCAGTGATCGGGGCATTAATTTCCTCCATTGTTACCTGAGAAAATCGGGGAGTCTGGACTTTATTCCAGAATTCCTCTTTATTAATGAAATTGGGCTTTTCACACTTATATAGGTTACTAAAATACTCAAAAAATATTCTCTCAATATCTTTTTGATTAGTATATCTTTCATCTCCCTGTTTAATTACCGGTATAGCATTCTTAGAGACAGCTTTAGTAATTCTAGATAAAAATTTTGCGGATCTTCCCATATACCCTCCATAGATAGCTTTAATTCTAAAATCCTCTTGAATAGTATCCTGTTTTAATTGAATATCCCGAGCTGCTTTAGCTTTGACATATAGGCCCCAACGAAAATTATTTGGATTCTCTATATAACCTCTGAAGGCATTTTTAACTTGATTAGCTAACTGAATTTTAATACGATTGTATTTTTTCTTTAAATGACACATGTGCGATTTGATCTCTCCACGCAAAACGGCTTTGGCCTACTCCCAATATACTTCTATTTTATCATGGTAATCTACATTATTATTACAAAATTCTAAAAATGTATTGTTTAACCATTTTTGAAAATTAACATTATTAATTAAATGCTTGGGGAAATATATATAGTTATTCCGTGATCCCGCCGGATTGAAATTACATTTTAAGGATATGGCAGCATGATCTGAAATTACTATGTCATCTATCCCTGTTTCCCAAGATAAGTTAAGGAAAGAGTCAGATATAAGAAAATAATCTATCCTGGCTATTTAACGATGTGGTTTGGACATACAGGTATATGACCGAGTGTCTGGATTCTGAACTCTCCAGATATCTATTAGACCTAATTGGAAAAGAAACTTTTGTAGGATCCGCACTTTCCTATCTCTAGTACATATCGTTCTTTTATTAGATCTATCTAATGTAGAATCCACAATTGAATTAAAGTCACCTGCTACAATTAGGTTTTTTCCTATGTAACCATGTAATTTTAATGTAAGTTTCCTCCAAAACTCCTTATCCACCTTATTGGGGCCATATACATTACACAAAATATATTGAATTCTGTTGATTGTTATTTCTAAAATTAAAAAACGCCCTTCCGGATCTAATATTATATTATCCATATGATAATCCAATCTTTTATTCAACAGGACAGCAACTCCTCTCTTCCTCGCCTCATATGTGGTGGCTATAATCTTCCCTACCCACTTTGTTTTAAGCTTTGGAATTTCGGTCGATTTCAAATGAATTTCCTGTAGAAAAACAATATCTGGTTTAGATGTACCTAGATACTTAATTATTGATTTCCTCTTAATCGGGGAGGTTATTCCCCCCACATTCCAGGAAATTAAATTAATAGTCGGTATAGACATCTTAAACTATATTTATGGGAAGGATAGGGGGCACCAGAGGGAGAAAAAAAAAAACAAACATTTTTTTTTACATAAAAGACCCATATAAAGAAAAACATAAACTTCCTTACGACAATTCAATATGTATTCCATCTCAAAAATAATCATTATATAATACTAATAATGTGATCCACAGATAACTGTTGCCCAATCAACTAATGCTATAGTCTCTGCAAAATGATTCTGCTTCCTGTATATTATTCAGGGTATGAGAGGACCCATTTTTCAGGGCTATTAATTTGGCGGGATAGATCAATTTAACACTATAGTTAGCTTTCAACAGCCTGCCGTAATAGGGGGACATTTCTTTTCTTTTGGAGATTGTTTCTGCTGAACAATCCTGAAATATTAAAACCTTGTGGGGACCAATTAGCAAAGGGTTAAGCTTCCTATAATGTTTAAGAAAAAGGAGTTTATCCTGGAAGTTAACAAATTTAAAGATCACCGGTCTGGGTTTAGAATTTCCCTTATTCTCTCTCGCATATCCAATTCTATGGACCCTTTCCACTAAGAATGGAGAAACTGGAGGTGGTATGAGTAGAGCCTGTGGTAATGTAACAGTAACAAATGCCATTAGGTCTAAATACTCTGGAGTTTCCGGTAGACCTATTAGTTTCAAATTATTGCGTCTCGAACAGTCTTTGAGATCTTCAATTTTTAATTGCAATGCTGCAATTATCTTACCATGTGACGTTGAGATTGGCACTTGTTGAAAATAACGATCTTCTAGGTCTGACACTCTGTTCTCCAGTTCATCCATTCTTGTGGAAAACTGCCTGACTTCTGTGGTCAAATTTGCTATTTCTTTACTAATTTCAACTTTTATAGATTCAAATTGAGGGGCTAAAATTTTGGCAACTTCTGTTGCAAAGCCTGATATATCATTAGTTACAGTATTACAAATACTTTTATCTTGGGATATATCTAAATTAGTATCCACATTCTTACTAGTACTACCTTTTTTATCCCTCTGTTTAGGAGGCATGTTAGGCGATACAGTCTTAAGCATAAACCTATCCATAAAATCCAACTCTAAAAGTGAAAATGTGAGACGTGGAATAAAGTGAAGAAAAATAAATAAATAAATAAATTAAAAAATAGATGAAATAGAAGTGATAAAGGGAGGGTATTAAACCATTTTATCTATACCAAAATAAATGTGATTAAGTGAAACTGTGGAAATGTGTAAGGGCATCAACTGCCGAATTAGTGCCAATTCTGCAAAAAAAAAAAAAAGGGGGAAAAAAAGGCCACAGAGTGTGTGAGTACCGACAATCTAAAGTGCACTTACTTATTAAAGGAGTTGGAAATTTGGTTAGTCTTATTTAAGGGGAAAGAAAGATTAACAGTCCCTATGCAGATATCGATTGGGGTCCTTTAAATTTGATCCCGTGGATAATATTTAAGGTTTCTTCTATATCTGACAAACCAACTAAACTACACCTGTTTTAAATTAAGACCAGTTTTGCAGCCATCAGAAAAATATATACCTGTATATACAAATATATTCTAATAAAAATTCAAATGAAAAATTATACAGTGAAACAGTGAAACAACTCACCCCTAACTTAAGGGAAAGACTATAGAGCCTAGTCTACACATACGTTATACGGTATATGCATATCATTTAGTGT
>NW_026512844.1:0-32976 GCF_027579735.1 Bombina bombina
TGGGAATCTCAGGAGGTGAGATTACCGATCAATATTTTGGAACTCCGTGCAATTTTCAGAGCTCTTCAGTCTTGGCCTCTTCTGAAGAGAGAATCGTTCATTTGTTTTCAGACAGACAATGTCACAACTGTGGCATACATCAATCATCAAGGAGGTACTCACAGTCCTCTGGCTATGAAAGAAGTATCTCGAATTCTGGTTTGGGCGGAATCCAGCTCCTGTCTAATCTCTGCGGTTCATATTCCAGGAATAGACAATTGGGAAGCGGATTATCTCAGTCGCCAAACGTTGCATCCGGGCGAATGGTCTCTTCACCCAGAGGTATTTCTTCAGATTGTTCAAATGTGGGAACTTTCAGAAATAGATCTGATGGCTTCTCATCTAAACAAAAAACTTCCCAGGTATCTGTCCAGATCCCGGGATCCTCAGGCGGAGGCAGTGGATGCATTATCACTTCCTTGGAAGTATCATCCTGCCTATATCTTTCCGCCTCTAGTTCTTCTACCAAGAGTAATCTCCAAGATTCTGAAAGAATGCTTGTTTGTTCTGCTGGTAGCTCCAGCATGGCCTCACAGGTTTTGGTATGCGGATCTTGTCCGGATGGCCTCTTGCCAACCGTGGACTCTTCCGTTAAGACCAGACCTTCTGTCGCAAGGTCCTTTTTTCCATCAGGATCTCAAATCCTTAAATTTAAAGGTATGGAGATTGAACGCTTGATTCTTGGTCAAAGAGGTTTCTCTGAATCTGTGATTAATACTATGTTACAGGCTCATAAATCTGTATCTAGAGAGATATATTATAGAGTCTGGAAGACTTATATTTCTTGGTGTCTTTCTCATCATTTTTCCTGGGATTCTTTTAGAATTCCGAGAATTTTACAGTTTCTTCAGGATGGTTTAGATAAAGGTTTGTCCGCAAGTTCCTTGAAAGGTCAAATCTCTGCTCTTTCTGTTCTTTTTCACAGAAAGATTGCTAATCTTCCTGATATTCATTGTTTTGTACAAGCCTTGGTTTGTATTAAACCTGTCATTAAGTCAATTTCTCCTCCTTGGAGTTTGAATTTGGTTCTGGGGGCTCTTCAAGCTCCTCCGTTTGAACCTATGCATTCATTGGACATTAAATTACTTTCTTGGAAAGTTTTGTTCCTTTTGGCCATCTCTTCTGCCAGAAGAGTCTCTGAATTGTCTGCTCTTTCTTGTGAGTCTCCTTTTCTGATTTCTCCAACATAGGTGTGTCCGGTCCACGGCGTCATCCTTACTTGTGGGATATTCTCCTCCCCAACAGGAAATGGCAAAGAGCCCAGCAAAGCTGGTCACATGATCCCTCCTAGGCTCCGCCTTCCCCAGTCATTCTCTTTGCCGTTGCACAGGCAACATCTCCACGGAGATGGCTCAGAGTTTTTTGGTGTTTAAATGTAGTTTTTATTCTTCTATCAAGAGTTTGTTATTTTAAAATAGTGCTGGTATGTACTATTTACTCTGAAACAGAAAAGAGATGAAGATTTCTGTTTGTAAGAGGAAAATTATTTTAGCAACCGTTACTAAAATCGATGGCTGTTTCCACACAGGACTGTTGAGAGGAATTAACTTCAGTTGGGGCAAACAGTGAGCAGACTTTGGCTGCTTGAGGTATGACACATTTCTAACAAGACTTGGTAATGCTGGAAGCTGTCATTTTCCCTATGGGATCCGGTAAGCCATTTTTATTAATAAGAATAAAGGGCTTCACAAGGGCTTTAAAGACTGGTAGACATTTTTCTGGGCTAAAACGATTAATTTATAAGCATTTTTAATAGTTTATAGCTTTGAGGAGTTATTTTATTCTTGGGAATTATGTTAAAGAAACGGCAGGCACTGTATTGGACACCTTTTTCACTGGGGGCCTTCTCTAATCATAGGCAGAGCCTCATTTTCGCGCCACTAATGCGCAGTTGTTTTTGGGAAGCAAGGCATGCAGATGCATGTGTGAGGAGCTCAGATACACAGAAAAAGCTTACTGAAGGCGTCATTTGGTATCGTATTCCCCTCTGGGCTTGGTTGGGTCTCAGCAAAGCAGATACCAGGGACTGTATAGGGGTTAAATATAAAAACGGCTCCGGTTCCGTTATTTTAAGAGTTAAAGCTTTCAAATTTGGTGTGCAATACTTTTAAGGCTTTAAGACACTGTGGTGAAATTTTGGTGAATTTTGAACAATTCCTTCATACTTTTTCGCATATTCAGTAATAAAGTGTGTTCAGTTTAAAATTTAAAGAGACAGTAACGGTTTTATTTTAAAACGTTTTTTGTGCTTTGTTATCAAGTTTATGCCTGTTTAACATGTCTGAACTATCAGATAGACTATGTTCTGTATGTGAGGAAGCCAAGGTTCCTTCTCATTTAAATAGATGTGATGTATGTGACAAACAATTTAGAGAAAATGATGCCCAAGATGATTCCTCAAGTGAGGGGAGTAAGCATGGTACTGCATCATCCCCTCCTTCGTCTACGCCAGTCTTGCCCACACAGGAGGCCCCTAGTACATCTAGTGCGCCAATACTCCTTACTATGCAACAATTAACGGCTGTAATGGATAATTCTATCAAAAACATTTTAGCCAAAATGCCCACTTATCAGCGAAAGCGCGGCTGCTCTGTTTTAGAAAATACTGAAGAGCAAGAGGACGCTGATGATAATGGTTCTGACATGCCCCTACACCAGTCTGAAGGGGCCAGGGAGGTTTTGTCTGAGGGAGAAATTTCAGATTCAGGGAAAATTTCTCAACAAGCTGAACCTGATGTTATTACATTCAAATTTAAATTGGAACATCTCCGCGCTCTGCTTAAGGAGGTGTTGTCTACTCTGGATGATTGTGACAATTTGGTCATTCCAGAGAAATTATGTAAGATGGACAAGTTCCTAGAGGTCCCGGTGCCCCCCGAAGCTTTTCCTATACCCAAGCGGGTGGCGGACATTGTAAACAAAGAATGGGAAAGGCCCGGCATACCTTTTGTCCCTCCCCCTATATTTAAGAAATTGTTTCCTATGGTCGACCCCAGAAAGGACTTATGGCAGACAGTCCCCAAGGTCGAGGGGGCGGTTTCTACTCTAAACAAACGCACTACTATCCCTATAGAAGATAGTTGTGCTTTCAAAGATCCTATGGATAAAAAATTAGAGGGTTTGCTTAAAAAGATGTTTGTTCAGCAAGGTTACCTTCTACAACCAATTTCATGCATTGTTCCTGTCACTACAGCAGCGTGTTTCTGGTTCGATGAACTAGAAAAGTCGCTCGATAAGGAATCTTCTTATGAGGAGATTATGGACAGAGTTCACGCTCTTAAATTGGCTAACTCTTTTACTTTAGACGCCACTTTGCAATTAGCTAGATTAGCGGCGAAAAATTCAGGGTTTGCTATTGTGGCGCGCAGAGCGCTTTGGCTAAAGTCTTGGTCAGCGGATGCGTCCTCCAAGAACAAATTGCTTAACATACCTTTCAAGGGGAAAACGCTGTTTGGCCCTGACTTGAAAGAGATTTCAGATATCACTGGGGGAAAGGGCCACGCCCTTCCTCAGGATAGGTCTTTTAAGGCTAAAAATAAACCAAATTTTCGTCCCTTTCGCAGAAACGGTCCAGCCTCAAGTTCTACATCCTCTAAGCAAGAGGGTAATACTTCTCAAACCAAGCCGGCCTGGAGGCCAATGCAAGGCTGGAACAAAGGTAAGCAGGCCAAGAAACCTGCCACTGCTACCAAGACAGCATGAGATGTTGGCCCCCGATCCGGGACCGGATCTGGTGGGGGGCAGACTTTCTCTCTTCGCTCAGGCTTGGGCAAGAGATGTTCTGGATCCTTGGGCGCTAGAAATAGTCTCCCAAGGTTATCTTCTGGAATTCAAGGAGCTACCCCCAAGGGGAAGGTTCCACAGGTCTCAATTGTCTTCAGACCACATAAAAAGACAGGCATTCTTACATTGTGTAGAAGACCTGTTAAAAATGGGAGTGATTCACCCTGTTCCATTAGGAGAACAAGGGATGGGATTCTACTCCAATCTGTTCATAGTTCCCAAAAAAGAGGGAACATTCAGACCAATCTTAGATCTCAAGATCCTAAACAAGTTTCTCAGGGTTCCATCGTTCAAAATGGAAACCATTCGGACAATTCTTCCTACCATCCAGGAAGGTCAATTCATGACCATGGTGGATTTAAAGGATGCGTATCTACATATTCCTATCCACAAGGAACATCATCGGTTCCTAAGGTTCGCCTTTCTGGACAAGCATTACCAGTTTGTGGCACTTCCATTCGGATTAGCCACTGCTCCAAGAATTTTCACAAAGGTACTAGGGTCCCTTCTAGCGGTGCTAAGATCAAGGGGCATTGCAGTAGTACCTTACTTGGACGACATTCTGATTCAAGCGTCGTCTCTGCCACAGGCAAAGGCTCATACGGACATTGTCCTGGCCTTTCTCAGATCTCACGGGTGGAAAGTGAACGTAGAAAAAAGTTCTCTATCCCCGTCAACAAGAGTTCCCTTCTTGGGAACAATAATAGACTCCTTAGAAATGAGGATTTTTCTGACAGAGGCCAGAAAATCAAAACTTCTAAGCTCTTGTCAAGTACTTCATTCTGTTCTTCTTCCTTCCATAGCGCAGTGCATGGAAGTAATAGGTTTGATGGTCGCGGCAATGGACATAGTTCCTTTTGCGCGAATTCATCTAAGACCATTACAACTGTGCATGCTCAGTCAGTGGAATGGGGATTATACAGACTTGTCTCCGACGATACAAGTAGATCAGAGGACCAGAGATTCACTCCGTTGGTGGCTGTCCCTGGACAACCTGTCACAAGGGATGAGCTTCCGCAGACCAGAGTGGGTCATTGTCACGACCGACGCCAGTCTGGTGGGCTGGGGCGCGGTCTGGGAATCCCTGAAAGCTCAGGGTCTTTGGTCTCGGGAAGAATCTCTTCTCCCGATAAATATTCTGGAACTGAGAGCGATATTCAATGCTCTCAAGGCTTGGCCTCAGCTAGCAAAGGCCAAATTCATACGGTTTCAATCAGACAACATGACGACTGTTGCGTATATCAACCATCAGGGGGGAACAAGGAGTTCCCTGGCGATGGAAGAAGTGACCAAAATAATTCAATGGGCGGAGACTCACTCCTGCCACTTGTCTGCAATCCACATCCCAGGAGTGTAAAATTTCATCCGGGGGAGTGGGAACTCCATCCGGAAATCTTTGCCCAAATAATTCAATTGTGGGGCATTCCAGACATGGATCTGATGGCGTCTCGTCAGAACTTCAAGGTTCCTTGCTACGGGTCCAGATCCAGGGATCCCAAGGCGACTCTAGTGGATGCACTAGTAGCACCTTGGACCTTCAACCTAGCTTATGTGTTCCCACCGTTTCCTCTCATTCCCAGGCTGGTAGCCAGGATCAAACAGGAGAGGGTATCGGTGATCTTGATAGCTCCTGCGTGGCCACGCAGGACTTGGTATGCAGATCTGGTGAATATGTCATCGGCTCCACCATGGAAGCTACCTTTGAGACAGGACCTTCTTGTTCAAGGTCCGTTCGAACATCCGAATCTGGCCTCACTCCAACTGACTGCTTGGAGATTGAACGCTTGATTTTATCAAAGCGAGGGTTCTCAGATTCTGTCATTGATACTCTTGTTCAGGCTAGAAAGCCTGTAACTAGAAAAATCTACCATAAAATATGGAAAAAATATATCTGTTGGTGTGAATCTAAAGGATTCCCATGGAACAAGATAAAAATTCCTAAGATTCTATCCTTTCTTCAAGAAGGTTTGGAGAAAGGATTATCTGCAAGTTCTTTGAAGGGACAGATTTCTGCTTTATCTCTTTTACTTCACAAAAAGCTGGCGGCTGTGCCAGATGTTCAAGCTTTTGTTCAGGCTCTGGTTAGAATCAAGCCTGTTTACAAACCTTTGACTCCTCCTTGGAGTCTCAATTTAGTTCTTTCAGTTCTTCAAGGGGTTCCGTTTGAACCCTTACATTCCGTTGATATCAAGTTATTATCTTGGAAAGTTTTGTTTTTGGTTGCAATTTCTTCTGCTAGAAGAGTTTCAGAGTTATCTGCTCTGCAGTGTTCTCCTCCTTATCTGGTGTTCCATGCAGATAAGGTGGTTTTGCGTACTAAACCTGGTTTTCTTCCGAAAGTTGTTTCTAACAAAAATATTAACCAGGAGATAGTCGTGCCTTCTTTGTGTCCGAATCCAGTTTCAAAGAAGGAACGTTTGTTACACAATTTGGATGTAGTTCGTGCTCTAAAATTCTATTTAGAGGCTACAAAGGATTTCAGACAAACTTCTTCCTTGTTTGATGTTTATTCTGGTAAAAGGAGAGGTCAAAAAGCAACTTCTACCTCTCTCTCTTTTTGGCTTAAAAGCATCATCCGATTGGCTTATGAGACTGCCGGACGGCAGCCTCCTGAAAGAATCACAGCTCACTCCACTAGGGCCGTGGCTTCCACATGGGCCTTCAAGAACGAGGCTTCTGTTGAGCAGATATGTAAGGCAGCGACTTGGTCTTCACTGCACACTTTTACCAAATTTTACAAATTTGATACTTTTGCTTCTTCTGAGGCTATTTTTGGGAGAAAGGTTTTGCAAGCCGTGGTGCCTTCCATCTAGGTGACCTGATTTGCTCCCTCCCATCATCCGTGTCCTAAAGCTTTGGTATTGGTTCCCACAAGTAAGGATGACGCCGTGGACCGGACACACCTATGTTGGAGAAAACAGAATTTATGCTTACCTGATAAATTACTTTCTCCAACGGTGTGTCCGGTCCACGGCCCGCCCTGGTTTTTTAATCAGGTCTGATGAATTATTTTCTCTAACTACAGTCACCACGGTATCATATGATTTCTCCTATGCATATTCCTCCTTTATGACTGGGGAAGGCGGAGCCTAGGAGGGATCATGTGACCAGCTTTGCTGGGCTCTTTGCCATTTCCTGTTGGGGAGGAGAATATCCCACAAGTAAGGATGACGCCGTGGACCGGACACACCGTTGGAGAAAGTAATTTATCAGGTAAGCATAAATTCTGTTTTTTCATCAGGATAAGGCAGTGTTGCGAACTTCTTTTGAATTTTTACCTAAGGTTGTGAATTCCAACAACATTAGTAGAGAAATTGTAGTTCCTTCATTATGCCCTAATCCTAAGAATTCTAAGGAGAAATCATTACATTCTTTGGATGTTGTTAGAGCTTTGAAATATTATGTTGAAGCTACTAAGATTTTTCCGAAAGACTTCAAGTCTATTTGTCATCTTTTCCGGTTCTAGAAAAGGCCAGAAAGCTTCTGCCATTTCTTTGGCATCTTGGTTGAAATCTTTAATTCATCATGCCTATGTTGAGTCGGGTATAACTCCGCCTCAGAGGATTACAGCTCATTCTACTAGGTCAGTTTCTACTTCCTGGGCGTTTAGGAATGAAGCTTCGGTTGATCAAATTTGCAAAGCAGCAACTTGGTCTTCTTTGCATACTTTTACTAAATTCTACCATTTTGATGTGTTTTCTTCTTCTGAAGCAGTTTTTGGTAGAAAAGTACTTCAGGCAGCTGTTTCAGTTTGAATCTTCTGCTTATGTTTTCATTTAAACTTTATTTTGGGTGTGGATTATTTTCAGTAGGAATTGGCTGTCTTTATTTTATCCCTCCCTCTCTAGTGACTCTTGCGTGGAAAGATCCACATCTTGGGTAGTCATTATCCCATACGTCACTAGCTAATGGACTCTTGCTAATTACATGAAAGAAAACATAATTTATGTAAGAACTTACCTGATAAATTAATTTCTTTCATATTAGCAAGAGTCCATGAGGCCCACCCTTTTTTGTGGTGGTTATGATTTTTTTGTATAAAGCACAATTATTCCAATTCCTTATTTTTTATGCTTTCGCACTTTTTTCTTATCACCCCACTTCTTGGCTATTCATTAAACTGATTTGTGGGTGTGGTGAGGGGTGTATTTATAGGCATTTTGAGGTTTGGGAAACTTTGCCCCTCCTGGTAGGAATGTATATCCCATACGTCACTAGTTCATGGACTCTTGCTAATATGAAAGAAATGAATTTATCAGGTAAGTTCTTACATAAATTATGTTTTTAACCATCCCTTTCAAAGGTAAGACCCTATTCAGGCCTGAACTGAAAGAGATCATTTCAGACATCACTGGAGGGAAAGGCCATGCCCTTCCTCAAGATAAGACAAATAAGATGAGGACCAAACAAAATAATTTTCATTCCTTTCGAAACTTCAAAGGTGGTCCCTCTACCTCTTCCCCTGCTGCAAAACAAGAGGGGAATTTTGCTCAATCTAAGTCAGTCTGGAGATCTAACCAGACTTGGAACAAAGGTAAACAGGCCAAGAAGCCCGCTGCTGCCACCAAGACAGCATGAAGGGGTAGCCCCCGATCCGGGACCGGATCTAGTAGGGGGCAGACTTTCTCTCTTTGCTCAGGCTTGGGCAAGAGACGTTCAGGACTCCTGGGCTTTAGAAATCGTAACCCAGGGGTATCTTCTAGATTTCAAAGATTCTCCTCCAAGGGGGAGATTCCATCTTTCTCAATTGTCTGCACACCAGACAAAACAGAGGAGTTCTTACGCTGTGTAGAAGACCTATATACCATGGGATTGATCCGTCCAGTTCCGGAAACATAACAGGGGCAGGGGTTTTACTCCAATCTGAGGTTCCCAAAAAAGAGGGAACCTTCAGACCAATTTTAGATATCAAGATCCTAAACAAATTCCTCAGAGTCCCATCCTTCAAGATGGAGACCATTCGGACTATTTTACCAATGATCCAGGAGGGTCAATATATGACCACCGTGGACTTAAAGGATGCGTATCTACACATCCCTATCCACAAAGATCATCACCATTTCCTTTCTGGACAAGCATTACCAGTTTGTGGCTCTTCCCTTCGGGTTGGCCACAGCTTTTCACAAAGGTGCTAGGGTCCCTTCTGGCGGTTCTAAGGCCGCAGGGCATAGCAGTGGCGCCTTATCTGGACGACATCTTAATATAGGCGTCGACTTTCCAACTAGCCAAGTCTCACACGGACATCGTGTTAGCTTTTCTAAGATCTCACGGGTGGAAGGTGAACGTAACAAAGAGTTCACTTATCCCTCTCACAAGAGTTCAAGAATTTTTCTGATGGAGGTCAGGAAATCAAAGATTTTAACCACCTGCCGAGCTCTTCATTCCATTCCTCGGCCGTCAGTGGCTCAGTGTATGGAGGTAATCGGACTAATGGTAGCGGCAATGGACATAGTTCCGTTTGCTCGCTTGCATCTCAGACCACTTCAACTATGCATGCTCAATCAGTGGAATGGGGATTATGCAGATTTATCTCCTCAGATAAATATGGATCGAGAGACCAGAGACCCTTTGGTGGTTGTCACAGGATCATCTGTCCCAGGGAATGTGTTTCCGCACGCCAGCGTGGGTCATAGTGACGACGGACGCCAGCCTATTGGGCTGGGGTGCAGTCTGGAATTCCCTGAAAGCACAGGGTTTGTGGACTCAGGAGGAGGCTTTCCTCCTGATCAATATTCTAGAACTGAGGGCGTTATTCAACGCGCTTCAGGCGTGGCCTCAGCTGGGTGATAATAGAGGTTACCAAAATAATTTGATGGGCAGAAACTCACTCTTGCCATCTATCAGCAATCTATATCCCAGGGGTGGAGAACTGGGAAGCGGATTTTCTAAGTCGTCAGACTTTTCATCCAGGGGAGTGGGAACTCCATCCGGAGGTGTTTGCACAATTGATTCAGCAATAGGGCACACTAGAATTGGATCTGATGGCGTCTCGTCAGAACGCCAAACTTCCTTGTTACCGGTCCAGGTCAAGGGATCCTCAGGCAGTACTGATAGATGCTCTAGCAGTACCCTGGTCATTCAACCTGGCTTATGTGTTTCCACCATTTCCTCTCCTTCCTCATTTGGTTGCCAGAATCAAACAGGAGAGAGCTTTGGTGATTTTGATAGCACCTGCGTGGCCACGCAGGACTTGGTATGCAGACCTGGTGGACATGTCATCTCTTCCACCATGGACTCTGCCACTGAGACAGGACCTTCTGATTCAAGGTCCGTTCCAGCATCCAAATCTAGTTTCTCTGCAGCTGACTGCCTGGAGATTGAACGCTTGATTTTATCCAAGCGGGGTTTCTCCAAGTCGGTCATAGATACCTTGATTCAGGCTCGAAAGCCTGTCACTAGGAAAATTTATCATAAGATATGGCTTAAATATCTATTGGTGCGAATCCAAGGGCTACTCATGGAGTAAGATCAGGATTCCTAGGATTTTGTCCTTTCTCCAAGAAGGATTGGAGAAGGGGCTATCAGCTAGTTCCTTAAAGGGACAGATATTTGCTTTATCAATTTTACTGCACAAGCATCTGGCAGATGTTCCAGACGTTCAGTCGTTCTGTCAGGCTTTAGTTAGAATCAAGCCTGTGTTTAAACCTGTTGCTCCGCCATGGAGTTTGAATTTAGTTCTTAAAGTTCTTCAAGGGGTTCCGTTTGAACCTATGCATTCCATAGATATTAAGCTTCTATCTTGGAAAGTTCTGTTTTTAGTTGCTATCTCTCGAAGAGTTTCTGAACTATCTGCATTGCAATGCGACTCGCCTTATCTTGTTTTCCATGCTGATAAGGTGGTTTTGCGTACCAAACCTGGATTCCTTGCTAAGGTTGTTACTAATAGGAATATTAATCAGGCAATTGTTGTTCCTTCTCTGTGTCCTAATCCTTCCTCTAAGAAGGAGCGTCTGTTGCACAACTTGGACGTGGTTCGTGCTTTGAAGTTTTACTTGCAAGCGACCAAAGATTTCCGTCAAACATCTTCTTTGTTGTCTATTCTGGAAGACGTAGAGGTCAAAAGGCTACGGCTACCTCTCTTTCTGGCTGAAAAGCATCATCCGTTTGGCATACGAGACTGCTGGACAGCAGCCTCCTGAAAGAATTACAGCTCACTCTACTAGAGCAGTGGCTTCTACATGGGCTTGGTCTTCGCTTCATACCTTTTCCAAATTTTCCAAATTTGATACTTTCGCTTCTTCGGAGGCTATTTTGGGGTGAAAAGTTCTTCAAGCAGTGGTGCCTTCTGTTTAACCATCTGTCTTGTCCCTCCCGTTCATCCGTGTCCTGTAGCTTTGATATTGTATCCCACAAGTAAAGGATGAATCCGTGGACTTGTCGTACCTTTTAGAAGAAAAGTACATTTATGCTTACCTGATAAATTAATTTCTTCTATAATACGACAAGTCCACGGCCCGCCCTGTCATTTTAAGACAGATTATATTTTTTTATTTTAAACTTCAGTCACCTCTGCACCTTATGGTTTCTCCTTTTTCTTCCTGTACCTTCGGTCGAATGACTGGGGGTGGAGCTAAGGGAGGAACTATATAGACAGCTCTGCTGTGGTGCTCTTTGCCATTTCCTGTTGGCAGGAGGATAATATCCCACAAGTAAAGGATGAATCCGTGGACTCGTCGTACCATATCAGAAAACAGAATTTATGTTTACCTGATAAATTACTTTCTCCAACGGTGTGTCCGGTCCACGGCGTCATCCTTACTTGTGGGATATTCTCTTCCCCAACAGGAAATGGCAAAGAGCCCAGCAAAGCTGGTCACATGATCCCTCCTAGGCTCCGCCTTCCCCAGTCATTCGACCGACGTAAAGGAGGAATATTTGCATAGGAGAAATCATATGATACCGTGGTGACTGTAGTTAAAGAAAATAAATCATCAGACCTGATTAAAAAACCAGGGCGGGCCGTGGACCGGACACACCGTTGGAGAAAGTAATTTATCAGGTAAACATAAATTCTGTTTTCTCCAACATAGGTGTGTCCGGTCCACGGCGTCATCCTTACTTGTGGGAACCAATACCAAAGCTTTAGGACACGGATGATGGGAGGGAGCAAATCAGGTCACCTAGATGGAAGGCACCACGGTTTGCAAAACCTTTCTCCCAAAAATAGCCTCAGAAGAAGCAAAAGTATCAAATTTGTAAAATTTGGTAAAAGTGTGCAGTGAAGACCAAGTCGCTGCCTTACATATCTGATCAACAGAAGCCTCGTTATTAAAGGCCCATGTGGAAGCCACGGCCCTAGTGGAATGAGCTGTGATTCTTTCAGGAGGCTGCAGTCCGGCAGTCTCATAAGCCAATCTGATGATGCTTTTAAGCCAAAAAGATAGAGAGGTAGAAGTTGCTTTTTGACCTCTCCTTTTACCAGAATAAACAACAAACAAGGAAGATGTTTGTCTGAAATCCTTTGTAGCATCTAAATAGAATTTTAGAGCACGGACAACGTCCAAATTGTGTAACAAACGTTCCTTCTATGAAACTGGATTCGGACACAAAGAAGGTACAACTATCTCCTGGTTAATATTTTTGTTGGAAACAACCTTCGGAAGAAAACCAGGCTCAGTACGTAAAACCACCTTATCTGCATGGACCAGATAGGGCGGAGAACACTGCAGAGCAGATAACTCAGAAACTCTTCTAGCGGAAGAAATTGCAACCTAAAACAAAACTTTCCAAGATAATAACTTAATATCTACGGAATGTAAGGGTTCAAACGGAACCCCTTGAAGAACTGAAAGAACTAGATTAAGACTCCAGGGAAGAGTCAAAGGTCTGTAAACAGGCTTGATTCTAACCAGAGCCTGAACAAACGCTTAAACGTCTGGCACAGCTGCCAGCCTTTTGTAAAGTAAAACAGATAAAGCAGAGATCTGTCCCTTCAGAGAACTCGCAGAAAATCCTTTCTCCAAACCTTCTTGTAGAAAGGAAAGAATCTTAGGAATTTTTATCTTGTTCCATGGGAATCCTTTAGATTCACACCAACAGATATATTTTTTCCATATATTATGGTAAATTTTTCTAGTTACAGGCTTTCTAGCCTGAATAAGAGTATCTATTACAGAATCTGAAAACCCACGCTTTGATAAAATCAAGCGTTCAAACTCCAAGCAGTCAGTTGGAGGAAAACCAGATTCGGATGTTCGAATGGACCCTGAATAAGAAGGTCCTGTCTCAAAGGTAGCTTCCATGGTGGAGCCGATGACACATTCACCAGGTCTGCATACCAAGTCCTGCGTGGCCACACAGGAACTATCAAGGTCACAGAAGCCCTCTCCAGATTGATCCTGGCTACCAGCCTGGAAATGAGAGGAAACGGTGGGAATACATAAGCTAGGTTGAAGATCCAAGGTGCTACTATTGTATCCAATAGAGTCGCCTTGGGATCCCTGGATTTGGACCCGTAACAAGGGACCATGAAGTTCTGACGAGAGGCCATCAGAACCATGTCTGGAATGCCCCATAATTGAGTTATTTGGGCAAAGATTTCCAGATGGAGTTCCCACTCCCCCGGATGCTCCTCCATCGCCAGGGAACTCCTTGTTACCCCCTGATGGTTGATATATGTAACAGTCGTCATGATGTCTGATTGAAACCTTATGAATTTGGCCTTTGCTAGTCGAGGCCAAGCCTTGAGAGCATTGAATATCGCTCTCAGTTCCATTATGTTTATCGGGAGAAGAGAGTCTTCCCGAAACCATAGACCCTGAGTTTTCAGGGGTTCCCAGACCGCGCCCCAGCCCACCAGACTGGCGTCGGTCGTGACAATGACCTATTCTGGTCTGCGGAAGCTCATTCCCTGTGACAGGTTGTCCAGGGTCAGCCACCAACGGAGTGAATCTCTGGTTATTTGATCTACTTGTATCGTCGGAGACAAGTCTGTATAATCCCCATTCCACTGTCTGAGCATGCACAGGTGCAATGGTCTTAGATGAATTCGTGCAAAAGGAACTATGTCCATTGCCGCAACCATCAAACCTATTACTTCCATGAACTGCGCTATGGAAGGAAGAAGAACAGAATGAAGTACCTGACAAGAGCTTAGAAGTTTTGATTTTCTGGCCTCTGTCAGAAAAACCTTCATTTCTAAGGAAACTATTATTGTTCCCAAGAAGGGAACTCTTGTTGACGGGGACAGAGAACTTTTTTCTATGTTCACTTTCCACCTGTGAGATCTGAGAAAGGCTAGGACAATGTCCGTATGAGCCCTTGCTTTTGACAGAGACGACACTTGAATCAGGATGTCGTCCAAGTAAGGTACTACTGCAATGCCCCTTGGTCTTAGCACCGCTAGAAGGGACCCTAATACCCTTGTGAAAATCCTTGGAGCAGTGGCTAATCCGAATGGAAGTGCCACAGGTAATGCTTGTCCAGAAAGGCGAACCTTAGGAACCGAAAATGTTCCTTGTGGATAGGAATACGTAGGTACGCATCCTTTAAGTCCACCGTGGTCATGAATTGACCTTCCTGGATGGTAGGAAGGATCGTTCGAATGGTTTCCATTTTGAATGATGAAACCCTTAGAAACTTGTTTAGAATCTTGAGATCTAAAATAGGTCTGAATGTTCCCTCTTTTTTGGGAATTATGAACAGGTTGGAGTAAAAACCCATCCCTTGTTCTCCTAATGGAACAGGATGAATCACTCCCATGCTTAACAGGTCTTCTACACAGTGTAAGAATGCCTGTTCGAAGATAAGTGAGACCCGTGGAACCTTCCCCTTGGGGGTAGTTCCCTGAATTCCAGGAGATAACCTTGAGAAACTATTTCTAGCGCCTAAGGATCCTGAACATCTCTTGCCCCAGCCTGAGCAAAGAGAGAAAGTCTGCCCCCCACCAGATCCTTCCCAGATCGGGGGCCAACACTTCATGCTGTTTTGGTAGCAGTGGCAGGTGACTTAGCCTGCTTACCCTTGTTCCAGCCTTGCATCGGCCTCCAGGCTGGCTTGGTTTGAGAAGTATTACCCTCTTGCTTAGAGGGTGTAGAATTTGAGGCTGGTCCGTTTCTGCGAAAGGGACGAAAATTTGGCTTCTTTTTAGCCTTAAAAGACCTATCCAGAGGAAGGGCGTGGCCCTTTCCCCCAGTGATGTCTGAAATAATCTCTTTCAAGTCAGGGCCAAACAGTGTTTTACCCTTGAAAGGGATGTTAAGCAAAAGCGCTCTGCGCGCCACGATAGCAAACCCTGAATTATTCGCCGCTAATCTAGCTAATTGCAAAGCGGCATCTAAAATAAAAAAGAGTTAGCCAATTTAAGAGCTTGAACTCTGTCCAAAACCTCCTCGTACGAAGATTCTTTATTGAGCGACTTTTCTAGTTCTTCGAACCAGAAACACGCAGCTGTAGTGACAGGAACAATGCATGAAATTGGTTGTAGAAGGTAAAGTAATCGTTTTAGCCCAGAAAAATGTCTACCAGTTTTTTAAGCCCTAATGAAGCCCTTTATTCTTTTACTTAAACTAAGAAAATGGCTTACCGGTTCCCATAGGGAAAATGACAGCTTCCAGCATTACCGAGTCTTGTTAGAAATGTGTCATACCTCAAGCAGCAAAAGTCTGCTCACTGTTTCCCCCAACTGAAGTTAATTCCTCTCAACAGTCCTGTGTGGAAACAGCCATCGATTTTAGTAACGGTTGCTAAAATCATTTTCCTCTTACAAACAGAAATCTTCATCTCTTTCCTGTTTCAGAGTAAATAGTACATACCAGCACTATTTTAAAATAACAAACTCTTGATTGAAGAATAAAAACTACATTTAAACACCAAAAATCTCTAAGCCATCTCCGTGGAGATGTTGCCTGTACAACGGCAAAGAGAATGACTGGGGAAGGCGGAGCCTAGGAGGGATCATGTGACCAGCTTTGCTGGGCTCTTTGCCATTTCCTGTTGGGGAAGAGAATATCCCACAAGTAAGGATGACGCCGTGGACCGGACACACCTATGTTGGAGAAATTAATTTATCAGGTAAGCATAAATTTACTTATTATTATAACTGTTGGTTATGCATAACTGGGGAATGGGTAATAAAGGGATTATCTACTTTTTTTAAAAACAAAAATTCTGGTGTTTACTGTCCCTTTAAATCACAAGTCAGTAAGACAGATTTCTTTCCAATGGCATGAAGAGTCCACAAATCCATTAAATTACTAGTGGGATTTCAACTCCTGGCCACTAGGTGGAGGGAGGCAAAGAACACCCCACCAAAGGCTTTAAGTATCCTACTTCCCACAATCCCCAGTCATTCTTTGCCTGTGTTCATCGTAGGTGGTGTGTGCGAAGATGGTGTCTGAAGAAAATCAAGTTTTTAATCCTTTAATGGGTACTTTTTCCTGCAAGCAAGGATTGGGGCTATGCTGTGTCCATGTAATCCTCTTTAATAAGAGTAATGGTGTCTTTTAGCAGGTGGAAGATAGCGAGGTAGTCCTTGCTTACCTTCCAACATTTATGCTACCCCATATAGAAAACCAGAGTTGGTTACTCTATTTTTCTCTCCCTCCAGGTCCCTGCCAGAGGTTGTCTGAATCTGTCAGACCTGAGTTGATATGCCTGCCCTACAGCTGAGATCTCCATAAGGTAAGTGCTTATTCCCTTCTAGATGAGAAGGTTCAAGCAAATTGGGGATTAATCTCCCTTTTAATAATGGAGAGTGGGGGCAGTTTGAAATCTCTTAATGGTTGGGATTTACTTCATGGGCTGTAGGTACAGGTATCTGGGCAGCTGAAGTCCCCTCCTAGCTGCTTAAATAAGACTGGAGGCTGTAAACCATAGAATTCAAAGTTTTTAACCTGGACAGGAGTATGGCCCTTTACTAGTTTTGAAAGTGTGTTAAATGATTTAGACTGGGGTCTTGGTCTAAGTATAGGATATATACTTTATTAGGGATATTTCATAGAGCAGTTAGGTGCCAATATGAGTGAATAAGGGAGATACTTTATTCCCTTTATTAACTCAATTTTTGGTTTGTTTTTTTGTAGTATGGCTGATGGGCTATGACACAGCTTACAGGCAGGAGCAGTTTTAATGTGTAACTGACTCACTATCGGGGGAACTTGGCGATCGTTAGTGTGATGGTGCCATTTCTCCCATGATATGCATTTCTTATGCATCAGGTACCTTCCGGGCTTTACCGGTCTATCAGCTGACTGGTATACCCTTATTGTGTGATAGTGACTTGTATTTGGCACTTTTGGAAGGATTATTTATTCTTATACTCACAGCACAATGGCTTTCTCTTATTATTAGTGAGGGGACTACGCACAATTGTGTCCATCAGGAGCAGGCGTCAGTGATTTTATTCGCCCCTGCCTGGACTCACAGAATTTGGTTCGCAGAATTGGTAAACATATCGTCCTTTCCTCTTGAAAGTTTCCTCTAAGGAAGGACCCTCTCCTTTAGAGTCCCTTTCTCCATCCAAACCTATATCTCTGATGCTGACTGCTTGGAGATTAAACGCTTAGTCTTGTCCAGACGATGGTTTTTCTGTGAAGGTTATTAATACTATGTTCAAGCTCGTAAGCCAGTATCTCGCAAGATTTACCATAATGTATTGCGTAAATATCTTTTTGGTGCAAATCTAGGGTTTTTTCTCTTGGAGTCAGGTGAGGGTTCCCCACATTTTGTCTTTTCTTCAGGCACGCCTGGAAGAAGGGCTGTCAGTCAGTTCTCTGAAGAGTCAAATCTCTGCCCTATAGATTTTGTTTTTATTTTTTTTTGCATAAAGGTCTAGCAGTCTTGACAGAAGTTCAATTCCTTGTTCAGGCCTTGATCAGAGTCAGGCCTGTGTTTTTAAGACAATTGCTCCTCCATGGAGGCTTAATCTTGTTCTTAGGGTTCTGTGGCAGGCTCCGTTTGAACCTATGCACTCTGTTGATATTGTTATCTTGGAAGGTTTTGTTTCTTCTGACTATTTCCTCTGCTTGTAGAGTCTTAGAGCTTTCTGCTCTACAGTGTGACCCTCCTTACCTTATATTTCATGCGGATAAGGTGGTCCTTCGTCCTAGATTGGGATTCCTTTCTAAGGTGGTTTCGGACCGCAATATTACTCAAGAAATTGTCGTTCCTCGTTATGTCCTAAGTCTTCTCAGAAGGACAGTTTGTTGCACAACCTGGATGTTGTGCATGCTCTGAGATTTTATCTGCAGACAACTAGGGATTTTTTCGTCAATCTACTGTCCTTGTTTTTTTCTCTGGTAATAGTAGTGAGTAGTGTTATTCGGTTGACTTATGAGAGTATTTTGGCTTATTCCACTAGTGCTGTCTATATTTCTTCTAGGGCCTTTAAAGACGATGTCTTTGTGGATCAGGTCTGCAGGGCGACCTCTTGGTCCTCGTTGTATACTTTTTCCAAGTTTTACAGATTCAGTATGTTTTGCCTCAGCTGAGGCTTCCTTTGGGAGGAAACGTTTTTCAAGCCGTGGTGCCTTCTGTTTAGATCCGCCTGTCTTGTTTTTCCATCCATTCCATATTGTGTTGTCCCAGCTTGGGTATTGATTCCCACTAGTAATTGAATGGATTCTTGGACTCTCCATGCCATTGGAAAGAAAACAAAATGTATGCTTACCTGATAAATTATTTTATTTCCTGGCATGGAGAGTCCACGACCCGCCCTTATCTATTACGACGGCTTTTGTCATTCTCTAAACTTCAGGTACCTCTATACCCTGTGGGTTCTATTCTCTTTCCATATTTCCTCGGCTGAATGACTAGGGATTGTGGGAAGTGGGAGGATACTTAAAGCCTTTGCTGGGGTGTTCTTTGCCTCCACCTGGTGGCCAGGAGTTGAATTCCCACTAGTAATTGAATGGATTTGTGGACTCCAGGAATCCATTCAATTACTAGTGGGAATCAATACCCAAGCTGGGACAACACAATATGGAAGGGAGGGAAAAACAAGACATGCGGATCTAAACAGAAGGCACCACGGCTTGAAAAACGTTTCCTCCCAAAGGAAGCCTCAGCTGAGGCAAAACATACTGAATCTGTAAAACTTGGAAAAAGTATACAACGAGGACCAAGAGGTCGCCCTGCAGACCTGATCCACAAAGACATAGTCTTTAAAGGTCCTAGAAGAAATATAGACAACATTAGTGGAATAAGCCAAAATACTCTCATAAGTCAACCGAATAACACTACTCACTACTATTAAATCGTGGTTTTCATTTTTAGAAGAATACGTTTTCAGATTATTTTTCCAGTTATATCATCCCATTACGGATTTGGTTATATATCATTAGATATGGATAAGGTAGATCATTGAAATGAATACAATTATTTGGAGATTAATTATCTCCAGTTTAATTGGTTAATCATTCATATTTGATCAACTTTCACCTGTACTTTATAGGAAAGAGAAAAGTAATGATTACATTAATAACATTTGAAATTGTTTTATTTAACTAAATGCTTGCCCCTCCCTCCTCACACTGAGGTCCTTGTGCAGATCTATTCCCCTCCAAACAATCTTCTATTCAGTGAGCTTCTTGAAACTTTGTATGGGTTGATTCTGTGTACATAGATTTGCAGGGGATCAATGGCATTAAAGAAGACAGTAAAGTCAAAATTAAACTTTTATGATTCAGAAAGAACATACAATTTGCATCAATTTTCCAATTGACTTCTCTTATCTAATTTGCTTTGTTCTCTTGGTATCCATTGTTGAGAAGCCTGCATAGGTAGGCTCAGAATAAATGCACTTCTGATAGCTAGCTGCTTGTCACTGTCTCACCCAATATATTCAGCTTGGCCCCAGTAGAATATTGCTCTCCTTCAACAAAGGATTCCAAGAAAATTAAAGTGAATGTCAATTTTCAGCAAAAATACTTTTAAAAACAGGGGCACTTTCATTGATGAAAATTTACATTGCACCGGATTTGTAGAAATACTTACCTTTTACTTCTGCAAAGCTGAATCGATGATCCCCCGCCGCCTTCTTCCTGCTGTACAACCTCAGCAATGACGAAACTGGCTTCCTCCAATCAGAGCCGGGCATCACGAGATGGACGCTCTGGGGTGCAAGCCATGAATGGAGGAAGCCGGTTTTGTCATTTCTGACGTCAGTACAGAGGCACTGAGGCTGGGATCGGTGATCTGGCTTTTCAGAAGAAAAAGGTAAGTATTTCTACAAATCCGGTGCAATATAAATTTTCATCAATGAAAGTGCCCCTGTTTTTAAAAGTATTTTTAAAAAACGGGCACTCATTGCTGAAAATTGACATTCACTTTTAGCAAATCTGATAATAGAAGTAAATCTGAAAATTGTATGCTCTTTCTGAAACCCGAAACGTATCTTACATGATTATGCCTTTAAAGGGATACTAAACCCAAATGTTTTCTTTCATTATTTTAAGCAAATTTCTAATTTACTCCTATTATCAATTTTTCTTTGTATCTTTGTTTAAAAAAGCAGAAATGAATGTTTCTCCAACATAGGTGTGTCCGGTCCACGGCGTCATCCTTACTTGTGGGATATTCTCTTCCCCAACAGGAAATGGCAAAGAGCCCAGCAAAGCTGGTCACATGATCCCTCCTAGGCTCCGCCTTCCCCAGTCATTCTCTTTGCCGTTGCACAGGCAACATCTCCACGGAGATGGCTAAGAGTTTTTTGGTGTTTAAATGTAGTTTTTATTCTTCAATCAAGAGTTTGTTATTTTAAAATAGTGCTGGTATGTACTATTTACTCTGAAACAGAAAGGAGATGAAGATTTCTGTTTGTAAGAGGAAAATGATTTTAGCAACCGTTACTAAAATCGATGGCTGTTTCCACACAGGACTGTTGAGATGAATTAACTTCAGTTGGGGGAAACAGTGAGCAGACTTTTGCTGCTTGAGGTATGACACATTTCTAACAAGACTTGGTAATGCTGGAAGCTGTCATTTTCCCTATGGGATCCGGTAAGCCATTTTCTTAATTTTTAATATAAGAATAAAGGGCTTCACAAGGGCTTTAAAGACTGGTAGACATTTTTCTGGGCTAAAACGATTACTTTATAAGCATATTTAATGGTTTATAACTTTGGAGAGTTATTTTAATCTTGGGAATTCTGTTAAAAAAACGGCAGGCACTGTATTGGACACCTTTTTCACTGGGGGCCTTTTCTAGTCATAGGCAGAGCCTCATTTTCGCGCCACTAATGCGCAGTTGTTTTTGAGAAGCAAGGCATGCAGATGCATGTGTGAGGAGCTCAGATCCACTGAAAAAGCTTATTGAAGGCGTCATTTGGTATCGTATTCCCCTCTGGGCTTGGTTGGGTCTCAGCAAAGCAGATACCAGGGACTGTATAGGGGTTAAATGTAAAAACGGCTCCGGTTCCGTTATTTTAAGAGTTAAAGCTTTCAAATTTGGTGTGCAATACTTTTAAGGCTTTAAGACACTGTGGTGAAATTTTGGTGAATTTTGAACAATTCCTTCATACTTTTTCGCATATTCAGTAATAAAGTGTGTTCAGTTTAAAATTTAAAGAGACAGTAACGGTTTTATTTTAAAACGTTTTTTGTGCTTTGTTATCAAGTTTATGCCTATTAACATGTCTGAACTAGCAGATAGACGATGTTCTGTATGTTCGGAAGCCAAGGTTCCTCTCCATTTAAATATATGTGATGAATGTGACAAACAAAGTAGGGACAATGATGCCACTGATAAAAATGTTGCCCAAACTGATTCCTTAAGTGAGGGGAGTAAGCATGGTACTGCATCATCTCCTTCCATGTCTACACCAGTCTTGCCCACTCAGGAGGTCCCTAGTGCATCTAGTGCGCCAATCCTCCTTACTATGCAACAATTAACGGCTGTAATGGATAATTCTATTAAAAACATTTTAGCCAAAATGCCCACTTATCAGCGAAAGCGTGACTGCTCTGTTTTAGATACTGAAGAGCATGAGGACGCTGATGATAATGGTTCTGACATGCCCTTACACCAGTCTGAAGGGGCCAGGGAGGTTTTGTCTGAGGGAGAAATTTCAGATTCAGGAAAAATTTCTCAACAAGCTGAACCTGACGTTATTTTCTACTCTAAACAAACGCACCACTATCCCTATAGAAGATAGTTGTGCTTTCAAAGATCCTATGGATAAAAAATTAGAGGGTTTGCTTAAAAAGATGTTTGTTCAGCAAGGTTACCTTCTACAACCAATTTCATGCATTGTTCCTGTCACTACAGCAGCGTGTTTCTGGTTCGAAGAACTAGAAAAGTCGCTCAATAAAGCATCTTCTTATGAGGAGGTTATGGACAGAGTTCAAGCACTTAAATTGGCTAACTCTTTTACCTTAGACGCCACTTTGCAATTAGCTAGATTAGCGGCGAAAAATTCAGGTTTTGCTATTGTGGCGCGCAGAGCGCTTTGGCTAAAGTCTTGGTCAGCGGATGTGTCCTCCAAGAACAAATTGCTTAACATCCCTTTCAAGGGGAAAACGCTGTTTGGCCCTGACTTGAAAGAGATTATTTCAGACATCACTGGGGGAAAGGGCCACGCCCTTCCTCAGGATAGGTCTTTTAAGGCTAAAAATAAAACAAATTTTCGTCCCTTTCGCAGAAACGGACCAGCCTCAAACTCTACATCCTCTAAGCAAGAGGGTAATTCTTCTCAAACCAAGCCAGCCTGGAGACCGATGCAAGGCTGGAACAAAGGTAAGCAGGCCAAGAAGCCTGCTACCGCTACCAAGACAGCATGAGATGCTGGCCCCCGATCCGGGACCGGATCTGGTGGGGGGCAGACTCTCTCTCTTCGCTCAGGCTTGGGCAAGAGATGTTCAGGATCCTTGGGCGCTAGAAATAGTTTCTCAAGGTTATCTCCTGGAATTCAAGGAACTACCCCCAAGGGGAAGGTTCCACAGGTCTCAATTGTCTTCAGACCAAATAAAAAGACAGGCATTCTTACATTGTGTAGAAGACCTGTTAAAAATGGGAGTGATTCATCCTGTTCCATTAGGAGAACAAGGGATGGGGTTTTACTCCAATCTGTTCATAGTTCCCAAAAAAGAGGGAACATTCAGGCCAATTTTGGATCTCAAGATCCTAAACAAATTTCTCAGGGTTCCATCGTTCAAAATGGAAACCATTCAGACAATTCTTCCTACCATCCAGGAAGGTCAATTCATGACCACGGTGGATTTAAAGGATGCGTATCTACATATTCCTATCCACAAGGAACATCATCGGTTCCTAAGATTCGCCTTTCTGGACAGGCATTACCAGTTTGTGGCACTTCCATTCGGATTAGCCACTGCTCCAAGAATTTTCACAAAGGTACTAGGGTCCCTTCTAGCGGTGCTAAGGCCAAGGGGCATTGCAGTAGTACCTTACTTGGACGACATTCTAATTCAAGCGTCGTCTCTGCCACAAGCAAAGGCTCATACGGACATTGTCCTAGCCTTTCTCAGATCTCACGGGTGGAAAGTGAACATAGAAAAAAGTTTTCTATTCCCGTCAACAAGAGTTCCCTTCTTGGGAACAATAATAGACTCCTTAGAAATGAAGATTTTTCTGACAGAGGCCAGAAAATCAAAACTTCTAAGCTCTTGTCAAGTACTTCATTCTGTTCTTCTTCCTTCCATAGCGCAGTGCATGGAAGTAATAGGTTTGATGGTTGCGGCAATGGACATAGTTCCTTTTGCGCGGATTCATCTAAGACCATTACAACTGTGCATGCTCAGACAGTGGAATGGGGATTATACAGACTTGTCCCTGACGATCCAAGTAGATCAGAGGACCAGAGATTCACTCCGTTGGTGGCTGACCCTGGACAACCTGTCTCAAGGGATGAGCTTCCGCAGACCAGAGTGGGTCATTGTCACGACCGACGCCAGTCTGGTGGGCTGGGGCGCGGTCTGGAACTCCCTGAAAGCTCAGGGTCTATGGTCTCGGGAAGAATCTCTTCTCCCGATAAACATTCTGGAACTGAGAGCGATATTCAATGCTCTCAAGGCTTGGCCTCAACTAGCAAAGGCCAAATTCATAAGGTTTCAATCAGACAACATGACGACTGTTGCATATATCAACCATCAGGGGGGAACAAGGAGTTCCCTGGCGATGGAAGAAGTGACCAAAGTAATTCAATGGGCGGAGATTCACTCCTGCCACTTGTCTGCAATCCACATCCCAGGAGTGGAAAATTGGGAAGCGGATTTTCTGAGTCGTCAGACATTTCATCCGGGGGAGTGGGAACTCCATCCGGAAATCTTTGCCCACATAACTCAATTATGGGGCATTCCAGACATGGATCTGATGGCGTCTCGTCAGAACTTCAAGGTTCCTTGCTACGGGTCCAGATCCAGGGATCCCAAGGCAACTCTAGTAGATGCACTAGTAGCACCTTGGACCTTCAACCTAGCCTATGTATTCCCACCGTTTCCTCTCATTCCCAGGCTGGTAGCCAGGATCAATCAGGAGAGGGCTTCGGTGATCTTGATAGCTCCTGCGTGGCCACGCAGAACTTGGTATGCAGACCTGGTGAATATGTCATCGGCTCCACCATGGAAGCTACCTTTGAGACGGGACCTTCTTGTTCAAGGTCCGTTCGAACATCCGAATCTGGCCTCACTCCAACTGACTGCTTGGAGATTGAACGCTTGATTTTATCAAAGCGTGGGTTCTCAGATTCTGTCATTGATACTCTTATTCAGGCTAGAAAGCCTGTAACTAGAAAAATTTACCATAAAGTATGGAAGAAATATATCTGTTGGTGCGAATCGAAAGGATTCCCATGGAACAGGGTAAAAATTCCTAAAATTCTATCCTTTCTACAAGAGGGTTTGGAGAAAGGATTATCTGCAAGTTCTTTGAAGGGACAGATTTCTGCTTTATCTGTTTTACTTCACAAAAAGCTGGCGGCTGTGCCAGATGTTCAAGCTTTTGTTCAGGCTCTGGTTAGAATCAAGCCTGTTTACAAACCTTTGACTCCTCCTTGGAGTCTCAATTTAGTTCTTTCAGTTCTTCAAGGGGTTCCGTTTGAACCCTTACATTCCGTAGATATTAAGTTATTATCTTGGAAAGTTTTGTTTTTGGTTGCAATTTCTTCTGCTAGAAGAGTTTCAGAGTTATCTGCTCTGCAGTGTTCTCCTCCTTATCTGGTGTTCCATGCAGATAAGGTGGTTTTGCGTACTAAACCTGGTTTTCTTCCGAAAGTTGTTTCTAACAAAAATATTAACCAGGAGATAGTTGTGCCTTCTTTGTGTCCGAATCCAGTTTCAAAGAAGGAACGTTTGTTGCACAATTTGGATGTAGTTCGTGCTCTAAAATTCTATTTAGAGGCTACAAAGGATTTCAGACAAACATCTTCCTTGTTTGTTGTTTATTCTGGTAAAAGGAGAGGTCAAAAAGCAACTTCTACCTCTCTCTCTTTTTGGCTTAAAAGCATCATCCGATTGGCTTATGAGACTGCCGGACGGCAGCCTCCTGAAAGAATCACAGCTCACTCCACTAGGGCTGTGGCTTCTACATGGGCCTTCAAGAACGAGGCTTCTGTTGATCAGATATGTAAGGCAGCGACTTGGTCTTCACTGCACACTTTTACAAAATTTTACAAATTTGATACTTTTGCTTCTTCGGAGGCTATTTTTGGGAGAAAGGTTTTGCAAGCCGTGGTGCCTTCCATCTAGGTGACCTGATTTGCTCCCTCCCATCATCCGTGTCCTAAAGCTTTGGTATTGGTTCCCACAAGTAAGGATGACGCCGTGGACCGGACACACCTATGTTGGAGAAAACAGAATTTATGCTTACCTGATAAATTACTTTCTCCAACGGTCTCTAACTACAGTCACCACGGTATCACATGATTTCTCCTATGCATATTCCTCCTTTACGTCGGTCAAATGACTGGGGAAGGCGGAGCCTAGGAGGGATCATGTGACCAGCTTTGCTGGGCTCTTTGCCATTTCCTGTTGGGGAAGAGAATATCCCACAAGTAAGGATGACGCCGTGGACCGGACACACCGTTGGAGAAAGTAATTTATCAGGTAAGCATAAATTCTGTTTTTTGATCCAGCCCATTTTTGGTTCAATACCCTGGATAATGCTTGCTGATTGGTGGCTACATTTAGTTATCCAATCGGCATGTGCAACCCAGGTGCTGGACCTAAAATGGACCCGGTTCAAAGCTTTCATTCCTGCTTATTTAATTAAAGAGAACAAGAGAACAAAGAAAAATTGATTATAGGAGTAAATTAGAAAGTTGCTTAAAAGTGCATGCTCTATCTGAATTATGAAAGAAAAAATGTGGGTTTAGTGTCCCTTTAAGGTTCATTTATCAACTCTTTATGTTAATTTTATAAGAAGAAGGGGCATGTTATTTTGGCAGACACAGAGTTTTGAGAACTTCAAAACCAATCATTTGTGATATCTTCAAGATAGAAAAAATGTCCAAAATATATTTACATAGAATTTTCCTCAAAAAGCATTTTATTGTAAAAAATTCTATTTAAATCAAAAAATCTGATTTTAAATAAAAAAAAAAAAAATTATTATTGATTTTTATCCACCCTGTATCATCATTATTGAAATACTGAAATATAAGGAGATGGTGAAATTACTATGTATATTACTTTTTCCTTAAAGGGACAGTATTCACCAATTTTCAAATAACTGCATGTTATTAAAAAATAAATAAAACTACCCATTTAAAAAATAAACTTTATGGGCTATATAAATAGATCATCTACAAAACATTCATGCAAAGAAAAAACGAGTGTATAATTTCCCTTTAAGAAGTAAAGTTTGTGGAGTAATAGGAGTAACAGGCTTATAAAGCTTTCAAACTAAACTAAAAAGATGATTATGGCATTGTGTTTACTCATTGTATCAATTAATGTTTTAAAATATTCAAAAGAAGTATTTTTCCAGCCACCAGTTAAACTTTAAAAAGACCTTTATTAATTTCTTATAGGGTCCATCATATCAACAACGTTTCAAACCTATACCAGGTTCTTAATCATGACATGACATGATTAAGAACCTGGCATAGGTTTGAAACGTTGTTGATATGATGGACCCTGTAAGAAATGAATAAAGGTCTTTTTAACGTTTAACTGGTGGCTGGAAAAATACTTCTTTTGGATACACATTGGGGTCTGGCTAACCCTTTTCCTGTGCCCCAGAAGGTAAATAGGTGCTGTCTTTCACTATCACATTTATAATGTTTTAAAATATTGTCAACTATTTTCACAAATACTCTTTATTAATTGTGTGCGTTTTTTTGTTTTCAGCTATGAATAAAGGTTTGCTTGCAAGAATCAGTAACAAAACTAATGGAGAAGAAGAAAATCCGGATCAAAAGTCAGTTAGCAGAGATAATGGTAGGTATATCCTTATTATCTAAAAAAAATGTTTTATTTTGGCTAAAAAGGAAAATATATATATATATATATATATATATATATATATATATATATCAGAATATATAAGGAAAATATATATATATATATATATATATATATATATATATATATATATCGGCAACATGCATCTTCTTTGGATGGTAGAATCTTCCCAAATATCCTTCAGGACTCCCCTTCTTAAATGTGTAAACTGTCCTTCCTGCATGCTTTAGATCAGTTTCTCCCAGTATTTAGTTTCTTTTTTTCTGCTTGAAGGATGTGGGCACCATCAAACCTCCTCCAAGTTTGCCTGCTTGCATGCCTCCTGACAAGCAAGGGGATCCCTCAGTTGGGTCCTGTGGGTGGACTTGTCTAAGGTTGTCCTCACTCAAAGGGACAGTCTACAATATCATTTTTATTGTTTTTAAAAACAGATAATCCCTTTATTACCCATTCCCAAGTTTTGCATAACCAACACAGTTACATAATTATACTTTCATGTAATTGGCAAGAGTCCATGAGCTAGTGACGTATGGGATATACAATCCTACCAGGAGGGGCAAAGTTTCCCAAACCTCAAAATGCCTATAAATACACCCCTCACCACACCCACAATTCAGTTTTACAAACTTTGCCTCCTATGAAGGTGGTGAAGTAAGTTTGTGCTTGATTTGTATGATTTCTTCTATGATAAGCGCTTCTAAGCATTCTGAAGCCCGGTGTTTGTCAGAGGGATGTGAAGAGAGTATCGCATATTGATTTTATGGTTTCCCTCGCGGGGAATCTATTCAAGGGTTCTTTGTTATCGGTCGTAGGGATTCATCTCCTACCTCCCTTTTCAGATCGACGATATACTCTTATATACCATTACCTCTGCTGATAGTTTTTAGTACTGGTTTGGCTTTCTGCTATATGTGGATTGGTGTCTTTCGGCAAGTATGTATAATTTTTTAAGACACACTCAGCTATGGTTTGGCGCTTTATGTATTAATATAAAGTTTTAAATATATGTATTTTACTTTAATTTGCCATGAGTCAGGTCTATGTATTTTGCAGTCTGGCAGTTTCGTTATGGGAATCATGTTTTAGGAAGTTTGTCTTACCTGGGGTATAGTCTTTTTTTTTTCTCCAACATTGGTGTGTCATCCATTACTTGTGGGATATTCTCCTCCCCTACAGGGAATGGCAAGGAGAGCACACAGCAAGAGCTGTCCATATAGCTCCCCCTCTGGCTCCGCCCCCCAGTCATTCTCCTTGCCGCTCTGAACAAGTAGCATCTCCACGGGGATGGTGAGGAGTTTGTGGTGTTAGTTGTAGTTTTTTATTTCTTCTATCAAGAGTTTGTTATTTTGAAATAGTACTGGTATGTACTATTTACTCTGAAACAGAAAGAGATGAAGAGTTCTGTTTAAAAGAGGAGTATGATTTTAGCAGCAGTAACTAAAATCAGTTGCTGTTCCCACGCAGGACTGTTGAGCTGAGAGAATTTCAGTTGGGGGGAACAGTTTGCAGACTTTTCTGCTCAAGGTATGACTAGCCATTTTTCTAACAAGACTGTGTAATGCTGGAAGGCTGTCATTTTCCCTCATGGGGATCGGTAAGCCATTTTCTTAGACTCAGAAAGAATAAAGGGCTTAGTATGGGCTATTAACTGGTGGACACTCTTAAGGGCTAAATCGATTGTTTATTTAAGTTGTTTTCTTTCATGTAATTAGCAAGAGTCCATGAGCTAGTGACGTATGGGATATACATTCCTACCAGGAGGGGCAAAGTTTCCCAAACCTCAAAATGCCTACAAATACACCCCTCACCACACCCACAAATCAGTTTTACAAACTTTGCCTCCTATGGAGGTGGTGAAGTAAGTTTGTGCTAGATTCTACGTTGATATGCGCTCCGCAGCAGGTTGGAGCCCGGTTTTCCTCTCAGCGTGCAGTGAATGTCAGAGGGATGTGAGGAGAGTATTGCCTGTTTGAATTCAATGATCTCCTTCTACGGGGTCTATTTCATAGGTTCTCTGTTATCGGTCGTAGAGATTCATCTCTTACCTCCCTTTTCAGATCGACGATATACTCTTACATATATACCATTACCTCTGCTGATTTTCGTTTCAGTACTGGTTTGGCTTTCTACAACATGTAGATGAGTGTCCTGGGGTAAGTAAGTCTTATTTTCTGTGACACTCTAAAGCTATGGTTGGGCACTTTTTTATAAAGTTCTAAATATATGTATTCAAACATTTATTTGCCTTGACTCAGGATATTCAACATTTCCTTATTTCAGACAGTCAGTTTCATATTTGGGATAATGCATTTAAATATATCATTTTTATCTTACCTTAAAATTTGACTTCCCTGTGGGCTGTTAGGCTTGCGGGGGCTGAAAATGGTTCATTTTATTGCGTCATTCTTGGCGCGAAATTTTTTTTTTCTGTTTCCGGCGTCATACGTGTCGCCGGAAGTTGCGTCATTTTTGACGTTTTTCGCGCCAAAAATGTCGGCGTTCCGGATGTGGCGTCATTTTTGGCGCTAATAGCATTTAGGCGCCAAATAATGTGGGCGTCAATTTTTGTCTCCACTTTTAAGTCTCGTTATTTTTTGCTTCTGGTTGCTAGAAGCTTGTTCACTGGCATTTTTTCCCATTCCTGAAACTGTCATTTAAGGAATTTGATCAATTTTGCTTTATATGTTGTTTTTTCTATTACATATTGCAAGATGTCACACGTTGCAACTGAGTCAGAAGATACTACTGGAAAATCGCTGCCTGGTGCTGGAACTACCAAAGCTAAGTGTATCTGCTGTAAACTTTTGGTAGTTGTTCCTCCAGCTGTTGTTTGTATTAAATGTCATGACAAACTTGTTAATGCAGAAAATATTTCCTTTAGTAAAGTACCATTACCTGTTGCAGTTCCATCAACATCTAATGTTCAGAGTGTTCCTGATAACATAAGAGATTTTGTTTCTGAATCCATTAAGAAGGCTATGTCTGTTATTCCTCCTTCTGGTAAACATAAAAAGTCTTTTAAAACTTCTCTTTATACAGATGAATTTTTAAATGAACATCATCATTCTGATTCTAATGATTCTTCTGATACAGAGGATTCTGTCTCAGAGGTTGATGCTGATAAATCGTCATATTTATTTAAAATGGAATTTATCCGTTCTTTACTTAAAGAAGTCCTAATTGCATTAGAAATTGAGGATTCTGGTCCTCTTGATACTAAATCTAAACGTTTAGACAAGGTCTTTAAATCTCCTGTGGTTATTCCAGAAGTTTTTCCTGTTCCTGGTGCTATTTCTGAAGTAATTTCCAGAGAATGGAATAATTTGGAATTCATTTACTCCTTCTAAACGTTTTAAGCAATTATATCCTGTACCGTCCGACAGATTAGAGTTTTGGGACAAAATCCCTAAAGTTGATGGGGCTATTTCTACCCTCGCTAAACGTACTACTATTCCTACGGCAGATGGTACTTCCTTTAAGGATCCTTTAGACAGGAAAATTTAATCCTTTCTAAGAAAAGCTTATCTGTGTTCAGGTAATCTTCTTAGACCTGCTATATCATTGGCTGATGTTGCTGCAGCTTCAACTTTTTGGTTGGAAACTTTAGCGCAACAAGTAACAGATCATGATTCTCATAATATTATTCTTCTTCAACATGCTAATAATTTCTCCAACATAGGTGTGTCCGGTCCACGGCGTCATCCTTACTTGTGGGATATTCTCTTCCCCAACAGGAAATGGCAAAGAGCCCAGCAAAGCTGGTCACATGATCCCTCCTAGGCTCCGCCTACCCCAGTCATTCTCTTTGCCGTTGTACAGGCAACATCTCCACGGAGATGGCTTAGAGTTTTTTAGTGTTTAACTGTAGTTTTTCATTATTCAATCAAAAGGATTTTAGACAAACATCTTCCTTGTTTGTTGTTTATTCAGGTAAAAGGAGAGGTCAAAAAGCAACTTCTACCTCTCTCTCTTTTTGGATTAAAAGCATCATCAGATTGGCTTACGAGACTGCCGGACGGCAGCCTCCCGAAAGAATCACAGCTCATTCCACTAGGGCTGTGGCTTCCACATGGGCCTTCAAGAACGAGGCTTCTGTTGATCAGATATGTAGGGCAGCGACTTGGTCTTCACTGCACACTTTTACCAAATTTTACAAGTTTGATACTTTTGCTTCTTCTGAGGCTATTTTTGGGAGAAAGGTTTTGCAAGCCGTGGTGCCTTCCATTTAGGTGACCTGATTTGCTCCCTCCCTTCATCCGTGTCCTAAAGCTTTGGTATTGGTTCCCACAAGTAAGGATGACGCCGTGGACCGGACACACCTATGTTGGAGAAAACAGAATTTATGTTTACCTGATAAATTTCTTTCTCCAACGGTGTGTCCGGTCCACGGCCCGCCCTGGTTTTTTTAATCAGGTCTGATATTTTATTTTCTTTAACTACAGTCACCACGGTACCATATGGTTTCTCCTATGCAAATATTCCTCCTTAACGTCGGTCGAATGACTGGGGTAGGCGGAGCCTAGGAGGGATCATGTGACCAGCTTTGCTGGGCTCTTTGCCATTTCCTGTTGGGGAAGAGAATATCCCACAAGTAAGGATGACGCCGTGGACCGGACACACCGTTGGAGAAAGAAATTTATCAGGTAAACATAAATTCTGTTTTTATCTGTGATGCCATTTTTGATATTATCAGAGTTGATGTCAGGTTTATGTCTCTAGCTATTTTAGCTAGAAGAGCTTTATGGCTTAAAACTTGGAATGCTGATATGTCTTCTAAATCGACTCTACTTTCCCTTTCTTTCCAGGGTAATAAATTATTTGGTTCTCAGTTGGATTCTATTATCTCAACTGTTACTGGAGGGAAAGGAACTTTTTTACCACAGGATAAAAAATCTAAGGGTAAAAACAGGGCTAATAATCGTTTTCGTTCCTTTCGTTTCAACAAAGAACAAAAGCCTGATCCTTCATCCTCAGGAGCAGTTTCAGTTTGGAAACCATCTCCAGTCTGGAATAAATCCAAGCCTTCTAGAAAAGCAAAGCCAGCTTCTAAGTCCACATGAAGGTGCGGCCCTCATTCCAGCCCAGCTGGTAGGGGGCAGATTACGTTTTTTCAAAGAAATTTGGATCAATTCTGTTCACAATCTTTGGATTCAGAACATTGTTTCAGAAGGGTACAGAATTGGTTTCAAGATAAGACCTCCTGCAAAGAGATTTTTTCTTTCCCGTGTCCCAGTAAACCCAGTGAAAGCTCAAGCATTTCTGAAATGTGTTTCAGATCTAGAGTTGGCTGGGGTAATTATGCCAGTTCCAGTTCTGGAACAGGGGCTGGGGTTTTATTCGAATCTCTTCATTGTACCAAAGAAGGAGAATTCCTTCAGACCAGTTCTGGATCTAAAAATATTGAATCGTTATGTAAGGATACCAACATTCAAAATGGTAACTGTAAGGACTATCCTGCCTTTTGTTCAGCAAGGGCATTATATGTCTACAATAGATTTACAGGATGCATATCTGCATATTCCGATTCATCCAGCTCACTATCAGTTTCTGAGATTCTCTTTCCTGGACAAGCATTACCAGTTTGTGGCTCTGCCGTTTGGCCTAGCTACAGCTCCAAGAATTTTTACAAAGGTTCTCGGTGCCCTTCTGTCTGTAATCAGAGAACAGGGTATTGTGGTATTTCCTTATTTAGACGATATCTTGGTACTTGCTCAGTCTTCACATTTAGCAGAATCTCATACGAATCGACTTTTGTTGTTTCTTCAAAATCATGGTTGGAGGATCAATTCACTAAAA